>NC_062274.1:52288412-52560912 GCF_916048215.2 Malus sylvestris
TCTGTCACCTGGAACATGGGAAAACCTGTGAAAGTCGACTCCCAGCCAACCTTTACAGCATCAGCATAACCCTTTTGAACCGTCCACCCATCTTCATACCTAAAACTTCTCCGGGCTCGTAATCTTCTTTTAATCTCTCATTCCATCAAAATAGGAATATGATCAGATGGCGTGGGTTTCAAATGGCTTACCTGAAATTGTGGAAACAAATCAATCCAACTTTGATTAGCTATAGCACGGTCTAGTCGAACCCTAATTTCCCCATTTCGTGTAGTTTCCCAAGTGTATTTGTTTCTAATAAACCCCAAGTCCTGGAGTTGGCAACTTAATAATGCACGTCGGAAACCCTCCATCTGTCTCTCACTGCGTAAGTCTCCACCTTCCTGTTCGGCGGGGCTGATCCTCGTTAGCTGCCGCTGTTGAAAAATTCATAGACTTCATCACCACCGCCCTTCTCTTCACTACATCTTCACTTTTCCCACCCTCCTGCTCACGTGTATGTCACTTACCAAGTTCAGGTAGCTTTGTATACACCTCTTTAGTTCACTTTCTCCCCCTGCCTCTAACCTCCACCTTTCTTTTACCTCTTCCTTGCATGGGACCACTAAGCCCAAAGACAAAAGGATCTAAGTTAAATGGGTATGATCCCATTACCTAATCAGTGTATGCCCTTCCTGCATTATGTTGAACTAATGATCATTCCCGAATTGGGGTGGGTGCAATTAGTTGTCCCACACTAATAGGGTATGCCACCTGCTACTCACCCCGTTCCTCATCTCTCATTGACCTGTAATAACATCATTGTTCTCCACAAATGGTATAATTGCCATTGATATGTCAATCATCTCGTCATCATGGGCAATCTTATTAAGATCCGGAATGCTGCACATTAACACATGTTCATCAATCACTCTTAGAGACTGCCCTAAGTTACCAAACGAATCCATGGGAACCCGAAAGATTTGGCTCTCATCTCTCTCTCTTGGTTGTGATATACGCCGGTCCGTTTCGCCATTCTCCATCCCCACTTTGACCTCCCTCATGCCTTCATCACCATTCTTAGAATCTGGCACTTTCATGGACCACCCAACCTCCGAATCCAGACCAAACTTTTTACCTTGTGGCTTCCTATAGTCTTTACCTAATACATCACCTTGAACCACCTCCCATGCGGTTTTGCACGATCATCATCATTCTGTCAATTAAATTTCTCACATTGTTCCTCCACGTGGTCCATCATACCACATAGAAAACATGTAAGAGGAAGCTTCTCATACCGAACATCCACATGCACCACCTTCCCATCTAATTGGACTGACACCCAACGACGCAACGGTTTCCCAACATCAAGTCGGACTCTAATTCTAAGAATGCTTCCGAACTGGAACTCTTTCTTACTTTGATCCAGTAAGACATATACACCCAAGATATTTCCGATAAGTTTACCCATTTGCCTTGTCATGTAGCAAATTGGGAGCCCCTTAATTTGGACCCAGAAATCTTGATACGACAGTTGCACCCTAGCAGGATGAGTTAAGTCATCAGCCTCCTCAAGGGCCAACAAAGACTGCTTATTGTAAAGCCACGAGCCACCCTTCTAGATCGTAGTCCGTTCCTGCTTGGTATTAAAGCCAAACGTGAATATGTCAACCTTTAATTCAAATATTAGCAATTGGCTTAGGTCTCCACAAGCTTCTCATTTGTCGCTTGAAATTTTCTTTATTCAGTGGTTTTCTTGTCAACACCTCCCCCACTAAGAACACTTTAGACGACTTAAGAGACAGTGCCTCATCTCTATCAACCACAACAATCTTCTGTTCATCTTCTGTTATTGCAAATTTTCCAGAAAACTTAGAAACCATATCCTCAATCATTGCAAAGGCCATACCTAACCACTCCCAACCCCGCACACAGAACTGCATGCACCGAGTCAAAAGATGGAACAACCTTCCCCACACCATGAAAGACGACCCCCTCGAAGTTAGTTATCGTCACCCTTAAGGTTTATCACAGCGGTGATTGGAATACCGAGAATTCCGTTAAGGCTTTCGACGCTCTCCTAGGGTTTCCTAGAGAGCCTATTTTATTTCTTACTTTCCTTGCATTTTCCTTTTCTTCTCCATTTCTACGGAATGCGTCCTATCATTGAAGGGTCGACAATTTGGATGAGCTTGATCTTACTGAGTAGAACCTTGAGACCCTTAGTGACAAGGTAATCAAATGACTCTATGCGGTGGCGGAAGAGCTCGCGCACCGTCGTGAAGTCCTCCCCCGAAGCCGGTTACTTCCCCAACATCTTCGTCAGCTTCTCCTCTCTATCTGACGACGTCGTTCTTCTAATTGTTGTTTCGCTCTCTGTTTAGTGAAGAAGGAAGGAAGGAAGGGAGAGGGGTTTTGTTTCTGCCTTCTTGTTTACATAGCTTTCATTAACATTTTAGGGTTTAGGGTTTTGGAGATTGTTTGGCAGATTTTTTATTTTTTAATTTTTTTATGTCACACTGTTGTGGGCTTTTGTTGTCTGTGGTTTGGGCTGAAGCCCAAGTTTTTGTTGGATGTACTCCTGACCCGCTAAAAAAAATACGAAATTTATAGTTTATTTTGATTTAATAGGGTCCTCTTTTTGTTTAATATTTTTTTATATGAAAATATATTTACACTAAGGAAAAGTAGTAATTGCAAATTTCTCTCTTTCTATTACTCCGATATAAGAATGAGTGAATTTTTATAGTAATTACAGGTTAAGGTTGTTTGCTTCAACCTATTACGTTTACAAGTTCAAAATTCTCCCACACTCCTTTATGTAAATTTTTATGTAAAGGCATTTTTTGGGAGTTCAGACTGTACTGACTATTTCAGTCAAATATAATTATGTGTACATCGAGCTGTACTTTGAACTAGATTAGTTTTATATGGTAATCGGAAAAGCAACAAAGTCCTTAAACCTTTTCTCGTGGATTACAAATGTTATATACACAATGCATTTGGTCGAATGCATGTATATGGTTACTGAATGTCTTTGTAGGCTGAGCACCTGGGTGGACTTGAGGATACCTATCAAGATCCTGAGAGCCTTGAATGTGTGAAGCGTGTTAATGAGATCGCTAAGCTTACCTAGAAAGCATTTGTGTCTGAAGAGCACAAGGAGATGAAGGCACTTGATGTTGTACCCGGTTCAGATCCGAAAAGATGGACGAGTGTTCGTTGCCTGTATATGAATCATTTCCTGATGGTGGTCAACTACTCGAAGCACCCACCAGTCTTCCGGATGCCCAAACAACGTAACCAGTTGATAATAACTTGGGAGTCAAGGCACCAACATATGATGCACATTGTGATGTTGTTACGAATCATTAGAACATGCCCTTATGATGTCATGAATTATATCAGTAATTGGTGTTCTAATATTCAGCCTTTTGTAAAGTAAGGGTAAAGTTGCGTACTAAAGATGTTCCTCCCTGACTTTCGCAAAGCAGATAACTTTATTGGGTTGCCCTTTTAATTGGTGTTGTATTGTCCGTATCCCATATGATAGTGATTTTTGGAAATAAGGTGTCATTTGTTTGATTGGAATGGTAGAATAAATATATGTTATAACGACGACACACTTTAACTAAAAGGAATGAAACCCCCTAACATTATTGATCGGAATGGTAGAATGCAGTTGAGATCGTAAACTACTAATTAGAATATGATTGTGTGATACTGAAACACTGTCACGTAGTATAATCAATTCACTTATGATTAACTACATATATAATCACCATTTTTGAAACTAGTAAGTTCTCATAACGGAAATTTATGAATTAAAAAAATAAACAAAAAAAGGGTTATGTGTTTAGCAAATCCAACTATTTGATCTTGCAACACAGTTTATAAAGCGTCCCAAGAACAATGATGCACACAAGCTTGTTCAGAGGTTTACATCTATAAGATATAGCTTTCTACTCCCTCCCAATATCTGACCGCATAGCGCAGTGGATTAGCGCGTCTGACTTCGGATCAGAAGGTCGTGGGTTCGACTCCCACTGTGGTCGTTTCCTTTTAATTTCTTCATCCTCTTCTCCTCGCTCCTCAGCCAAATTTCCTAAACACACACTCTCTAGGGTTTTAGGCATTTTTTTTTGCCCCTCTCTCTCTCTTCTTCTTTGAAATCTTAGGTAAGAAATCGAACATTTTCTCTTCTGGGTTTCATTTATTATATGGTGTTCTTTGCTTTTCCTCTTCAATTCAACTAAAATTTCAATTTCTTAATTTTTTTTTTGACGGGGTAAATTCGATTTAGGGTCTGAAAGAAAAAGGGTAATCAAGAAAATGTAAGTTTTAGTTGGAATTTCAAGTCTTCTGATTCATTTATCTATCAGTTTGATTGCAGAGCTTCGCACATTCCGGGTAAAGATGGCTTCAGTGGGACAACCACCGCCGGCGCCGGCGCCTCTTAAGCGGCGGGAGGCTCCTGCAGCATCAAGAGAAGATGATAAGATGATCATCACTCCGCTAGGTGCCGGCAATGAAGTCGGCCGCTCTTGCGTGCACATGACCTTCAAAGGGAAAACTGTCTTGGTATGCTGCCATTCACACAACTGCATGATTATTTTTTCTGGGTATCGAATATATAATTGGTGTTTTCACTCTCCCGACTTTGATTTTTTTTTTCTTGTTTCTTGCATTTGTGGCTGTGTGATTTCGTCTTCGTATGAATTGTAGTTTGATTGTGGAATTCACCCCGCTTATTCGGGCATGGCTGCTTTGCCCTACTTTGATGAGATTGATCCGTCCACAATTGATGTCCTCCTCGTAACCCAGTATGTATTTATCGTCAACTTATATACAAAATTTGGAGCTTTTGTTGAAATATGTTGCTAAATTATATCAGAGATGACACATACTTTACGTTCTTTCGTTCTGTATTTCTTGTTTAGAGTTAGAAGCGATGAATGCTAATAGGATAGCTGCTTACATGGGATAGTTTTTCTTTGACTAAAAGATGGCTTTGAACTTGAACATATCAACCATCCTTTTTTAACTACGTTTTGCTTATTTCCTTGATTTTCTTGTCAGTTGAAAAGATTGTATATAATGATGGAAAATTAGCTCAAATACCCAATTTACAGACCTAAATCCTCAACACCACTTATTTACAACAGAGAGTTTCCACAACAAAATGATCTAGATCCTATTAACTGAATTAATATGCAAAACTATCCTAATCATCTGATTAGATCCTATTACATTTTATAGTAAAAAGTTACGTTACCTTGTACTTGATGGTACATTCCATTATACTAATATTCGGTCATGTTTTTTTCTTGCAGCTTTCACTTGGATCATGCTGCATCCCTACCTTACTTTCTTGAGAAGGTTTTCATTCTATGAAGGAATTATACAATAATTTGTATGTATTTTGTTATTCAGGGGACTAATATCTCTGTAACTTTTGATAGACCACATTCAAAGGCCGAGTTTTTATGACTTATGCTACAAAGGTTATCTACAAGTTGCTTTTGACGGATTATATAAAAGTGAGCAAAGTTTCAGTTGAAGATATGTTGTTTGACGAGCAAGACATAAATTCCTCAATGGATAGAATTGAGGTTTGTTGTCCTTCCATGGCTTATGTTTTCATTCCCACCTGTTTTGTTTCCACTTTCCAGCATAACCAACCTATCACAGATTTATGTTAAATTTGAGTTATGTTGTTCTCAATGATGTATTTTCTATCGCTACTAGTACTGTTAGTTATGTGTCTCATAGGGGATGTATATTTAGATGTATTTCAGTCGGCATTTTTTGACTTAATTAATATTGCAGTTGGGGACAGGGCGATTGGTGATATTAGTACTTTGAGTTGATTAATATTTGTGGTCACTGATGAACTCTCAGTCCTCACCATCTTTACGTCATTATCCATTTATTATTTACTGTATTCAGTACGCTAAACATGAATATTGAATCCTTAATCCTTTAAATCCGACATGAATGATATTCCCATGATAATATTAATATTAACAATGCATGATAATTGCAGGTTATTGATTTCCATCAGACAGTAGAGGTTGAGGGCATTCGATTTTGGTGCTACGCTGCCGGTCATGTCCTTGGTGCTGCCATGTTTATGGTTGATATAGCCGGTGTTAGAGTCCTTTATACTGGAGATTATTCACGTGAAGAAGACCGGCATCTCCGTGCTGCTGAGACCCCACTGTTCTCCCCTGATGTATGCATTATTGAATCGACTTACGGTGTCCAGCACCATCAACCTCGGCACATCCGTGAGAAGCGGTTCACTGATGTTATCCACACAACCATCTCTCAGGGGGGTCGTGTCTTGATTCCTGCATATGCACTTGGCCGTGCCCAAGAACTTCTCCTCATCCTTGATGAGTATTGGTCAAACCATCCTGAGCTCCATAATATTCCCATTTATTATGCTTCTCCACTTGCCAAAAGATGTTTGTCTGTATACGAGACATACACCCTTTCTATGAACGATAGAATCCGCAATGCGAAGTCAAATCCTTTCATTTTTAAGTACATATCACCACTAAAGAGCGTTGAGAATTTCAAAGATGTAGGCCCATCGGTGGTGATGGCAAGCCCTGGTGGTCTTCAGAGTGGACTGTCAAGGCAGCTATTTGATAGGTGGTGCACTGATAAGAAAAATTCCTGCGTTATTCCAGGTTATATGGTTGAAGGGACTCTAGCCAAAACCATCATCAATGAACCAAAAGAGGTAACTAGTATGAGTGGACTCTCGGTACCTCTCAACATGCAGGTCCATCACATTTCATTCTCCGCCCACGCGGACTCTGTTCAGACTACCGCATTTTTGGACGAGCTGAGGCCTCCTAACATAATCCTAGTTCATGGAGGAGCTAATGAGATGGGAAGGCTAAAACAGAAGCTCGTGACCCAGTTTGCTGATTGGAACACCAAAATCCTGACCCCAAAGAATTGTCAGTCTGTTGAATTGTATTTTAACTCCCAGAAAATGGCAAAAGCTATTGGAAGGCTTGCTGAGGAGACCCCTGAAGTTTGTGAAACTGTCAGCGGTTTGCTGGTAAAAAAAGGCTTCAGTTATCAAATAATGGCTTCCGATGATCTCCATGTCTTCTCACAGCTGTGCACAGCAAATGTCACTCAACGGATTACTATTCCATATGCTAGTGGCTTCACTGTGATAAAACATCGGCTTGAGCAAATATACGGGAGTGTAGAGTCTTCAGTGGATGAGGAATCTGGAGTGGCAACATTGCGAGTGCATGATCGGGTGACTTTGAAGCAGGATACAGATAAACACATATCACTGCATTGGCCTTCGGATCCTATAAGTGACATGGTGTCAGACTCCATTGTTGCTCTTATTTTGAATATCAATCGAGAAGTCCCCAAGGTAGTTGTTGAATCAGAGGATATAAAAACTGAGGAAGAAAATGGGAAGAAGGTGGAAAAGGTCATTCGTGCATTTCTTGTTTCACTCTTTGGCGACGTGAAGCCTGGAGAAAATGGGAAACTAGTGATTAGTGTTGATGGGAATGTGGCGCAGCTTGATAAACAGAGCGGGGATGTAGAGAGTGAAAACGAAGGTCTCAAGGAAAGAGTAAAAACAGCATTTCGTCGAATCCAAAGTGCGGTGAAGCCAATCCCTCTCCATGCAACGTAAGCAGCTGCAGCGCTTCAGTATATCTTTTTCCAGCATTTTGAATAACTTTTGAATCTTGTAAAGGTATAGAGATGAACACTGGATACTAGTTAACAGTAGTTTCTGAGCTCGTATTAGTACCAACTAAACAGTAGTAGCAACTGCTACATGCAAGCAACTGACTTTTTTCAATTTTGTATGGACTAGTTTTCAAGAGTTCTCTTTTTTATTCGAATGCTATCGTTATCATTCGTGTCTCTCGGAGAAGTTGTGGTTAAATCGTTTTAATTTCAAGGACGCATGTGTTTCTGTGGATTAATGCTGCTTTGTTTCGGACTGAGAAATTTGGGTGTACCTATTAATTTTGTGCAGATGCTTTGCTTGATTTAGAAGAGAAATTGTCACAGGAGGTTGTATAATACAAGAACACTATGATTGATTAAGTCATCTAATCTCTCTTGTTTATGGGCATTTCATTTCCCAACACCGATCAATAAAACTAATTTTTCTTCGATTAAGGTCAATAAAAACAATTTCTCTCCTTAGATGTTTGAAAATTAACACGCTTGAAATGTTGAACGTGATTTGTCAGAATAGGCTTAATTTAACCGAACCAAAACGAAACCGATTACCATTGATTTGATTCGGTTTGGTTTTAATAGTGGTATTTATTTTTGGTGTCAAACCGAACCGCATCCATCCCCAAGTGATGCAAAAATGTACAAGGGATTCCGGCATTTTTCGAATGCATATTATGTCCTTGGTTGAACTTGAATGCAATAACGCACCATATATCCTCCGCAGTTTTTGCCAAAAACAAAGAGCCATGTAGCAATCAGAAAATTACAAATTCATTTATGTAAGGCTCCCAAGTAACATGTTAAGTGTACAAACTACACGGTTTCGTATATTGCAAGTTATACACAAAATTACATGACAGAGTTCCAGTTCGTAGAGAAAAATTGAATTTGAAGACGTACAATTTCGCGCATCCTCCTCATCCAAGTTGACATGACACCCAAATCGTTCTCATCTCCGATTCCTTCAGCATTGCATTAACTTCCATAGACAATTTGATCTGAAGCCTTCGAAAGTAGATGGGGGCATTGAAGAAACAAATGGACCAAACTTTCAGCTACCTCTCCTCTATACATAATGATGACTCTGACTCACCTATACGGGGGAGATAGGCTTACGTTAAGCCTCCTCTTAAGTCTTTCGGAACATTCACTGCCAACTTTAAAAGCAAAAACCCAAACTACGAACAGTTTTGAAGACAAGCGGAAACACAAAAGAATCGAATTTATAAAGAATAAAGCTCTCAAAGCTTCAAACTAGGGTTTACTCAGCCTTCTATACATAACCTCATTATCTTAAGTTTCCTAATCTCCCACCAGATACTCAAACTAAAATTCCAAAATTTAGGGTTTCATAATCGCATACCTGTTCTATCAAGTTTCAAATAAGTGCTGCAAACTCCGAGCCCTTATCTCATGCTTTGTGAGACTCCGTTGTTTTTCTTCACAGCCATAGATTACTTGTATATGCCCAAAAGAAGACAAGACTGAAGAATTCTGAAGGCAATCAAGAGTATGATCTGGAAGCTGTGAATGATGATAGGAGACCTGCAGCCTGGGAAGGTAGAATGTCACCAATTGACGACATGGCGGCTGCTGATCTATCCTTGAATATGCCCACTTGCCCATCTGTTAGCATGGATCCTAGTTTTAAGCTCTCTCCAAATTTACTTCCAGCCTGCCAATCATAATGAATATCATTTTCAAAACCTGTATATCTCAATATCCTAAACAAATGGAACAGTTTAGCCGACCCCACTTAGTGGGATAAGGCTTGGTTGTTGTTTGTAGAAGACGAGCAAAGAGAATATTGCGGTGATATCAGAAAAAACAAGAGGTATGCTGTGTGCAATCCATACTTGCTTACCGACCTGACACGGTCTTTTATCTCATTACTATCTAGACAATTTACTTGTTTTAATCCAACCTAATAGTGTGAAACTAAAAATGTCTTGCGTTACATGCTTTAACTATGTGTCTCAACTGGCTTATTGTGAACCAGAAAAATTCACATTTCAAACAAATGCATCGCTATTCCAACATGAAACAATTTTGTTTAGAATGCAACTATAAAAATAGGAAAAACTTGTAACAAGAAAATGTAAAGAGATAGACAGCCTTGCCTGCATTAAAGAATTAAAGATTGGTACGGCAGAAAAACTCAAGTTATCGTCCAAATCAAGCTTACTGGAAAGATCTCCATTTGTATAAGCTTTCCAGGGACTTCTTGAAGAAATATCATCCGAAGAGATTGGAATGGATGCCTTAGCTGTCCCTCTTGAAGACAATGCTGGAGCACTTGAACACCAAGACAAAGTCAAAAGTTCAGAACCCATTATTGAGGAAGATACCCATTGGCAATGAATATTTTTGGACATAGTTAAAACTGGAAAACACTAATAGAAACAGTCATATGTAGCGAATCAGCCAGTGCAACCCAATTTATACAGTTCATTATATGAATGAAATATGAGTAGACTCAAAACAGTAGTATGGGTTGTGCACACCTTGTAATGTAGCAACTACATTGGTAGAAATTTCAAAAAACACTAACCTGATGGGAAGGTATTTGAAGCGAGGAACTGAAGAGCATCTCATGATATTGGACTCTGAATTAGTAGGAAGTTTTTGAACAGTATCTGTGTACATGCGATTAAGTTGAACAAAGAATCCAAAGAGGACAGCATGGCGTTGGTAGGACTGCTTCTCATTTTCCCAAAGATACGACTCATACCTTAAATAAGATAATGTGATTAAATACACAAAGTCAAAATGCCTAAATAGTTATATAAATCATTAAATAAGATAATTCAAAACATAGGACCACAATAAGCTCGACTTCTATGCTATAATAAGAACTCATTAGAGCTGTGGTTCCCCTATAGATGATTCACTAGTTGAATTATATTCCATAAAAAACATTGTCCTAATTTCCCATGCTTTTCTACTTAAGATCCAAATCCTCGGTTTCCCTTGTGATCATAACAACATACTAGCTGCCCAAGAGATCAACCAGGAAACTCCTAAATATTCATTTTTCTCTGAAGACAACCACTAGAGATAACCCTTTAAGCAAAACAATATGGGAGAAAGATGCATGAAATGAGACACCAGTCGCATATCCAAACTTTTGGAAGTTCATTATATTTGTTTAGATTTCTAACTTTTTATTCACGAGAATAAATTAACTTACGTAAGCCAGTCTATGGGATCCAATCTTTGCGAAAGACGATTTATCAACCCATCAAAACGCTCTCTAATGGCAGATTTCGCGTGGCTTTGGTCCTGCTTCCGTCTGAAAGGACTTTTTGTCTTTAGGTATGCAAATGACTCCTCACTCGTATTAGAATCACCCCCAGAAAGGACATCGACAACAAATCTCAAATCTAACAGAACTTGCAAAACTCCTTTCTCTGACACTTGAGATCCACCGGCCTCTACAGTAGAAAGGAAGTCTCCATAAATACCAATGACCTACATGAAAGTATTGCAATCAATATTAAAAAAAAAAAGAAAAAAAAAAGACAAATGGTTTAAAGTATATTTCAAAACAATAATCTAAAGAAACAACTGGGAATTTTTCATTTTTCTAATGAACACACAAAACCAACATTTTCTGTGAATGGCAGAAGTAAACGTAAGCTACTTCATGAGGTAATAAAGATGTTTATTAAAACTGACACATAAGGGCACATAAATATAAATGCAAGAGTTGACAAAAATTCAAAATCAATACTTACAGCCCTGAGGTTGCAAGATAAGAAGATAGACTTCATGCTAAGCAATAGTAAAATCACGAATAGGTGTACATAAAACTGTAATAGAAATAAGAATGACCTATCGATGGCCGGCCAATGACCTGTTAGTCTAGCAGCACGTGAGCAACACATTGATGAATAGAGAAAAGAAATCAGATATCAAGCGAAGCTACATACCTTTTCCAACAATCTTAATGCAAACTTTTGCAGAATTGTTTTGTCAAGAACATGACCTCCAATTCGATGAACTTCTTCACATATGCGAAATAGAAATGAGACTATATAGAGAGAAGGCATGCAAGGGAGCCATATTCTCATGTCCGATTGGTTATCATCAGACTGCTCTTGCTTAACAACTGTCTCTTCCCAACCCTGCCCAAATAATAAAAATGATGATGGGTAAATTGTATTCAATCAACACCGTATTCAGCAGACCACTACCAGTGTAGCGTAAGTGCGTAACAGACAATCAACTCAGTCTTAAAGATAACATAAGCACCAAATATCTTCAAGAATACTAGTAAAATGTGCACTTACACAACACATAATTATATGTTAAGCCATGGCTTTGATTTAAAACCACTTTTGAATCATCCACAAATTTACTTTTTCAGGTCTGTTCAATTAAACCACATCATTCGTCCTACATTGTAACTACACACAATTTTGTGGAGAATGTTTCTTTACGGTTCTAGAATGTTGTATAAAAAGGTTATATCTTCCATTTGGCCTACTTTGCAATTATCTCCAGTTAAAGCAGCTTACGGGCTAACTGTCATATTATAATAATCAAGACAAGCTTGCAGTAATAAGATTAGGCTGTTTAGATTCAAATGATTAAACCTATTAATTTCACTTATTTCTCTGAATGAAACAGATGGAGGATCATTTACACTTCCTAGTTGGCATCCAATGACTATCCACTAATCACGTAAGATTGCAGTCCATTCCACTTATACTAAATAAAATGTAAATAACAGCGTAAAGAACAGAAATAATGGAGAGCAAAGTACGTTGAATGCGCCTTACCCTCAGAGGAGTTGATGATGACAAAGCATAATCTTTTTGAAGATCACGGGAAAGAATAACTGAAAGCTCATCAGACAACCACGACATCCACAAACCATGCGCACGAATACGGAGATCTCGCATAGTTACATTAAGCTCTTCAAGTTTAGGGCTTGCACTTTGGCCTGCTCCAAGCAATGCAGCAGTAGCAAATGAAGTATGCCTTTTAGAACCTGAGGGGCTATCAAGCACTGGAGAATCAGTGGGAGCTCTAGATTGTCTTGACATGGGCAGGAACTTATCGAGAACTACAGACCCTGTTACATTTACCCAAGACCGCGGAGGACCAAGAATGATGGGAATGTGTTTGGAGTGGCTCTGCAATGCAAACAAGAGTCTCCCAATGAAAAGTGCCCTGTCAACAGTTACCGGCCCTTGCGTGTCTTTACCAATTTCCAAATTATCAAGCTCACTATTTAGTTGCACCAATATATTGGATATGGTCTGGCAACACTTATCTTGTAGATACGGTGCCAGATCCTTTAACCTAAGAGCTGCCTTTGGCGATTCTAAGAAACACAGCAAGTCATCAAGAACATCCTGACAACTACTATCCACCGCATCTCGAATACTACTCACTTGAGGACCAAAATAGAAATTGAGACAATTCTCTTCACAAGGCAGAGCACTAGCAGTACCTTTCTTAGCGTTATTCGATTTGGTTTCCACAAACCAAACTCCACCACCAGCACCAAGGAAATCGATGGGTTTGCCCTCCTTAATGTTCACGGTCTTCATGAGCTCCTTGAACCTGTATGCCACAATCACCTTCATCCTGGCGACGAATGCAGGTTCGAAGATACTGTCCCAGAGATCTGAATCATCTCCGAGAACAAGTTCACTCATTCGACTCCACGGCAGGTCAATGTTGGACCCGAACACGTTCTTGAGCCACTCCAAGCTCCCTTCTAATACCTCCTTGCTGTTCATGGTCTCCCTAATCAACTTCTCAGCCGAGGCGAGCTCGTGGCCGCTGCCAATCGCGTCGATGAGGAACCTCCCGTTGATCCTATCCACCATCCGGCCTCCGCAGTCGCTAAGCCAAGAGCAACAAGCCTTGGCAATGTAATCCTTGTCCAGCATTCCCATGGCAGACTCGAGCTTCTCCCGAAACGAATTCCAAAGCTTGATCTCCTCATCTGGATTGGGAATTCCACCGAACAGTTGGGATGCAGGAGGACTACCCAATACCACCTTGTAGAACAACGGCATGTCACTGAGCACCCGCAAGAAGAGCTCACCAACCTGCCCCACAGTCACCTGAATCACCCGCAGAGCCTCGCACAGCACCGAAACGACGTCGGAGCACTGAGCATCGGGACGGCAAGCATTGAGTATCCCGGAAACCCACGACTTCCGAGTGTCGAGGAAGAGGGAAAGTACGTACTCGGGGCGGAGGTCGTCGATCAAAGCGACGGCGGCCAATGCGTCGGCGTAGGAGGAAACGGGCAGGTGGAGCTCTCGATCGAAGAGGCGGTCGCGGGCGCGCTGGGAGATCTGGGACTTGAAACTGTCGACGATCTGCCACTGGTGCTGGAGGAGAGGGAAGTTGGAGAGGAAGCGCACGTGACCAGGGAGGGCGAGAATGGAGTGCACGTGACTGGCGCGGGCGTAGCGGGCGGCGGACTCGAGAAACATGGACTCGTCGAGGCAGCCCCAGATGTTCTCCGGAGTGTCGACGAGGTACTTGACCCGGCAGGCGATTCCGTAGATGCGGTGGCGGGTAGGGTCGTGGCGGGAGGAGTCGGGGTTGTCGGCGGAGGATGCGGAGGATGCGGAGGAGAGGGAATTGATAGAGTAGTGGACGGAGGAGAGGTTTTGGGAGATGGAGTGGGAGGAGCGCTTCATGAGGACGATGGAATCGGCGGAGTCAATGAGATCGCGGTAGCGAGTGCCGACAAGTTGGCGGAGCTCCTCCTTCTTGGACTGGATCTGGCTGCGGGTAGTGGACTCGACGGTTCTGATTTCGGCAATGGGTTTGGAGCGGAAGAGGGACTCGGCATCTCGGGAGGCGGCGGCAGCAGCGGCGGAGGCACCGCTGAGGCCGTCGCCGGAATTCACTCTCATTGATTTTGGTGGAGGAAGATCACCAACTGAAGTGTGGGAAGGGTTGCGAGCGATTAGATCGGCATTCTGCGCGTTCGGTAGTTTCTCGTTGGTGACACCGCAGGACTTGAGTGTATACGGGCCTCCGTAGGAATGGCAACGGTTGAGTTTGAGAACAAAAATGCATATCTATTCTCATAAGTACGAATATTAATAAAAATTGGGGTGGGTGTTGTGACGTGTTATCCACATATCTCATTTTATTTTTTATATATTTTTTATAATTTCTGTTCGTTGATCTTCTTCAATTCATCCGATCCGACGGTCGAAAATTAAAAAGATACGTAAGAAGTAAAATGGGATGTATGAATATCACACCTCTCAAATTTATTTGTACAACTGACACATTATAATTTAATAAATATTAATTCTTTAATTAAATATCTACATCTAAATCATAAAAAGCATAATAATACTTTTTGAAGGTGTTCTTCATAAGCGAAATATCATGGCAAATTAAAGGAAATTATCAAATAAGTTCAATACTTCTGAATATACATATTATTCGCAACGGATTGGAAGACGGACATGGATGGATATCCAATATACATATTATATTATACTATTTGGTATGGCTAAGTGAATGGATATGGCGGGAACTCCTATAACCATATACGATCCGTGGGCATTTTAGCAGAGTTTTCTGTTATATCAATCTATCCTTGTGTGATTCATGTTAAAGCATATACCTTGGGGTGAATGCAGGGTGAGCGACACGATTTTTCCCATATCTGAAAAAAAAGTTCATCTCCAAATCCGTCTCGTTTGGGCGGTTATCCATGGTTATCAGATTTAACGGGTTGAATGGCCATCCCTAACCTCATGCGAGAGTCTCTACTTTGATTTGAATCTAACCGTCTAAGATTAATCGTATGGCCATGAGTATACATGACCCCCTACCTGTATAAAGCGTATATCTCTCCTTAGAGAATAGGTAAAAACTTTTTATAAGAAAAGTTAAAAACTGAAACCCGAGAAGACAAGAATCCCCAAGAGCGTTTTGTAAACTAATAATTTGATATGGAGATAGATCCTTGCGATGATGCCGAAGGAATTACTAGTCCAACCTACCCAACTGAAGGCACCAGTACCAGTTGAACCCCCGAAGGCCATAAAAAGTATATCATGCAAATGATAGAGCTTTACCCCAGCACCGTGGGTCCCCAACGACTTGAGAAATTTTCCTTTCTCCCATTGATTCCTATGAATATAGGAAACTTGTATTTTTTCAAACACAAATCCTTTTTGTTTACGCTTCTAACTCTTAGTTTAGTCCTACTTCTGGTTTATTTTGTTACTAAAAATAAAGGAGGAAACTCGGTACCAAATGCTTGGCAATCCTTTGGTAGAACTTATTTATGATTTTGTGTTGAACCTGGTAAGCAAACAAATTGGTGGTCTTTTCGGAAATGTAAAAAAAAGTTTCTCTCTTAATCACGGTCACTTTTACTTTTTTGTTATTTCATTATTCCGAGGGAATGATACCTTATAGTTTCACAGTTACAAGTCATTTTCTCATTACTTTGGGTCTCTCATTTTCTATTTTTATTGGTAGGGCCGGCCTTGGCCCAATACGTGTTGGGCGACCGTCTGGGGCCCAAAAAATTGGGCCAACAACATTATTAGGGTAATATATTTATAAGGAATTGTTATTAGCACTCAAAAAAAATATTATTCTACACTCCTCATAAGTATATTTCTCTTTCTAATTATAGAAAGTTTGGAGTGCAAAGTAAGATTTTTGAAGTGTCAATAACAATTCCTTATATATATATATATGTGTGTGTGTGTGTGTGTGTGTTTTTTATAATAGTATAAATTTATAAAAGTTAGTTAAATGATCAAGAAGTTTAACAAGAACTAGTGGTTTCTATCATTTAAAATTAATGGGGAGGTCTTGGGTTTAAAACTCTATGTGTGTTTATTTACTTTCCAATTTTTATAAATTTATTTTCGTAAGAGTATAAATTTATAAAATTTGGTCAAATGATCAAAAAGTTTAACTAGAAGTGGTTGTTTATGTAGTTTAAAATTAACAAAGAGGTCCCAGGTTTGAAATACTATGTGTATTTATTACTTTCCAATTTTTAAGAACTTCTTTTCATAAGAGTCTACATTTATAAATTTGGTTAAATGATCAAGAAGTTTAATTAGAAGTAGAGGTTTTAGTTGTTTAAAATTAACGAGAGGTCCTGAGTTTGAAATGCTATGTGCATGTTTATTATTTTCAATTTTTACGAATTTTTGTTTGGTTGTTAATTCCTTTTAATTACTAGCTAGTAGCTATGTGAGTTGCAATTTGTAGACATTCATTCCAATGCAAGTCTAACCTTCAACAAAGAGTAGACCAAAATTTTAGACCAAATTTGCAAATCACATGACGTGTCACCAATAATTTTAATTTAGTGCTCATTCATTGTTTATACATATCAATTAAAGACTCGAAATATAATTCTTTTTTTAGTCCCACATTGACAAGGTAAGTAAATAAGAAAAACATGTCACGATTTATAAAAAAACACTTTTAAAGTTGAGCTAGAAGAGAAACAAAACTCATTATTTATCTACTTGTAAGTCCGGGTTTTTTTGTTCTCTTCTCTCAATACAAAATAAATTATTTTTTCTGTGTTTCTAAATTTTTGAGTTTGAAGTGTTTTTCTAAGTATAATTTTATCGAAGTTTTACGTGTGAAGACAAATCATTCTTCTTATATGGAGTTAGGGCACATTTTTTGGCATTGCCTCAGGCCTAAAAAATCTCAGGACCGGCTCTATTTATTGTTGTTGTACCATATATTGGGTCTCAATATTTGAGACTCACTACTTAGTCTATCATGTATGTAAGAGGGGAAGATACCCTTATGTAAGAGGGGAAGATACCCTTTTTCTATAAAAGGGATCCTTCACCTTCACTTTAGAGGGAGAGCAAAGGATGTCAAATATGGCTACTAGAGCAAACCCTAGCCTCTATAGTCTCTATGTACATTGTAACCCTCAATTTACATAGTGAAACTAGATCGACACCAATGTGCTTGGGTGAACCACGATACATCTTTGTGTTCTTGTGTGTATGTGTGATTTACGGTCGGATTTACGTTGTTCCAAGATCAACCCGAGTTTGTGCATCAACAATTGCCATTACTATAGTGGGATTTCAAAGAAATGGGCTTCATTTTTAAGTTTCTCATTATCAGCAGGAGTCCCACTACTGTTAGCACCCATAATTTTTTTAAGGAATGAATTGTACAGGTTGGTTTGATACGTCTGCCTTACCAATTTGGCGGGTGCTTGTATTTTCTCATTCGAATAGAAAAGGGGCTCTAAACCTCTAATCCCTTATGTATGTACGGCAAAAGTGTTGTAATAACGCATGTGGTTGGTACAATAATATAGTAAAACACATATCTTTTGCCGGATCTCACACACTAAAACGTTAGATTACAGTATAGCTGGCTTCTCACATCTCTCTTGATCAACTACTTATTCCCCTTCCACATGTTGAAAGAACTATCCCCTCATCCCTCATCCCACATGTTGTAATAACGCATGTGTGATTCCCGTTGAAACATATACTATGAGGATGGGTGCAGGGCGGAAGACATAGTTTTTCCCATATTAGAAAAAAATTCATCACCAAATCCGCCTCATTCAGGCGATTATCCGCAGTTATCGGATTTAACGGGATAAATTATCATCCTTAGTCTTAGGCGGGAGTCATTACTTTGATTTGAATCAAATTGTCTAGGATTAATCATACGACCATTAGTATACATGACCCCACTACCCGTATAAAGCGTACCTCTCTACTTAAGAGTAGGTAAATTTTTTATTTTTTTATTTTAAGAAAAGTAAAAAACTGGAACTTGAGAAGATAAGAATAATGTGTAGAAAGTAAAATCTTAGTGAGTAAGAAAACTGAATATTAGAGAGAGAGAGAGAGAGAGAAAATGTAGAGAGAGTGAGAATTGTGAAACTGTTTTCCATTACACATTGTATTCTCTGTACATGAAGTATTTATACATAAATACCAAAGCTAACTATTTTAGGTGACTTAGCATTCCCCTAACTAACACACAGACTAAAGATCTAATCTGGTGCTTTACACCTTTGATAACCGTGTGAACCTTCAGTACTGTTAACACACCCCCTCAAGCTGAAGGTAGAAGATCGAACTGAAAGCTTGTCAGTCAAGGAGAGAAAACGATCAGCAGGAAGGGACTTGGTAAAAATATCAGCGATCTGTGACAATGTACTAACATGTTGTACACCAATCTGTCCCAAAAGAACTTTCTCATAGATGAAATGATAGTCAATCTCAACATGCTTTGTTCGAGCATGGAAGACTGGATTGAAAGCTAGTACAATAGCATTCTTGTTATCATAGAAGATGACAGGTGTACGAAGAATGGGGAATGAAATATCAGAAAGAATCTTGTAAATCCACGAAATTTCTGCAGTAGTGTTTGCAAGAGGCCTATAATTGGCCTTAGTGAATGACCGAGCCACTGTGTTTTGTTTCTTAGTACTTCAAGCCACCAAAATTGGTCCTAAAAACACATAATATCCGCTTGTAGAACGTCTGTCAACAGGGCAACCAGCCTAATCAGCATCAAACCAAGCAGTGAGATATTGAGCATCCTTTATAAACCATAACCCTGAGTCAATGGTGCCTTTGAGATATCGTAAGATACGCGTAACAGCTTGCAAATGAATGGTTCGTGGAGTTTGCATATGTTGACACACTTGATTCACTGCAAAAGCTAGATCAGGGCGAGTCCAAGTAAGGTACTGCAATGCACCAACAATGGACCTATAGGAAGTAGGATCTGTAAGTGAAGCGCCTGAGTGATCCAACTTAGAAGAACTAACTGGAGTATTGCAGGGCTTAACTCCTAACGTATCAATTTTCTTTAGTAGATCCGAGGCATATTTTGACTGATGAAGAAATAGACCTTTGGAAGATCGTTTCACTTCAATTCCCAGAAAATAGTGAATATCTCCAAGATCTTTGACATGAAAATAGCTTGCAATTGAGAAATAATAGTTTGGCAGACTTAAGAAGAACTACCAATGAT
The DNA here is from genome assembly GCF_916048215.2 of Malus sylvestris. Classification (NCBI taxonomy): domain Eukaryota; kingdom Viridiplantae; phylum Streptophyta; class Magnoliopsida; order Rosales; family Rosaceae; genus Malus; species Malus sylvestris. The sequence continues at coordinate 52,308,135 of NC_062274.1, forward strand.
GATTATATCATCAACATAAACCAAGATGAAAATGATAGTGGTGTCTTTCTTGATGAATATACTAGTGTCGGAGGAGGATGCAGAGAATCCGAATGACAGAATAGCCCGATAAAAAGCTTCATACCAGGCTCTAGGCGCTTGTTTAAGACCATATAGGGATTTCTTAAGTTTGCAGACATGAGTAGGCTTGGAAGTATCAACAAAGCCTGGGGGCTGCACCATATAAACATCATTTTTTAACTGACCATGAAGAAATGCATTGCTAACATCTAGTTGATGAATGAACCAATCATAATGCACTGCAATGGAAAGAAAAATCTGAATGGTTGGTGGTTTAGCCACGGGACTGAAAGTCTCGGAGAAGTCCAAACCTTCTTGTTGATGGAAACCCTTAGTAACTAGTCGGGCTTTATACAGTTCTATAGACCCATCTGCCTCGTGTTTCACTTTGAAGACCCATTTACAACTGACAAGATTGTAAGAAGGATGATGAGGCACCAAATCCCATGTACCAGTGGATTGAAGGGCTTGAAACTCAGCTTGCATTTTGAAGCTTGAAGGTAAGTAGTTGGTGCAGATGGTATTTTGGTGAGAGGATCAACTGAAGATGGAAGAGGATGTTTGGTACCAGTGAAACTTTTGGTTTATGACTACCATCTTTGGCTCTAGTGATCATAGAATGAGTATTGGGATGTGCTGCAATAGTTTGATTGGAACCCAATGCTACACAATTGTGATAAGAGACTGGTAAAGAGGAAGCAGATGGTGAAGGAATAGATGTTGGATCATTCATTGGTGATGCAGTTTGGACATGAGTACTAACAGACGGTTGAGCTTGAAGTTCTGCAGTTTGGGAAGTAGATGGCACATGTATACAAACTGAGATAGAATGGGTGATAGGATTGGAATAAGATAGTACAGAAGATGGAGCGGTTAAAAAATTGGGATGAAGATAGGGAAAAACATCATTATCAAACACAACATGTCTTGAGATATATAGCTTCTCAGTTACATGATCATAACACCTATAGCCACTGTGATTCAAGCTATAGCCCAAAAAAATGCACAGCTTACTCTTTGGTTCCAACTTGTGACCGGAGTAAGGTTTCAGCCATGGATAACATGCACATCCAAAAGGCTTCAATGTATGATACTTCGATGGAGCTTGAAATAATTTTTCCCATGGACTCAAGGAAGAATTCTGTGAAGGTAACCTGTTAATGAGGTAAACTGATGTTTGAAAAACTTCAACCCAAAATGTGGATGGTAAACCACTCTGAGAAAGTAAAGTCTTGCCCATTTCAACAACATGACAATGTTTCCTCTTAGCACACCCATTTTTTTCAGGTGTGTGAGGACAACTTAGTTGATGTGTAATACCTTGGGCATTAAAGAAATCATGAAGTGTTTTATTTAAAAACTCACCCCCTGAATCGGACCTTAAACATTGAACTTTAGAAGCAAATAGTGTTTGAACTTTGAGAATAAAAGTGATAAGAACTTAAGCAACATCCAATTTAAGATATAAAGGATATAACCAACTGTATTTGGTGAAATCATCCACTAGTATTAGGTAGTATTTGTAACCAGTACAAGAGAGTGAAGGAGAGGGTCCCCATACATCTGCATAAACCAAATGAAAATGTTTTACTGAAGTACAAGGCAACACAGAGAATGGAAGCTTAGAAGCTTTGCCCATTCGACAAGCTACACAAAATGGCAATTTATTTACTAAACTAGTTACAGGTAAATGATGATTATGTAGCACAGAATGTAAAACAACACTAAAAGGATGTCCAAGCCTTCTAAAAGGATGTCCAAGCCTTCTATGCCAAAGATGAATGTCAACATTCGCAACCATCAAAGCACGAGGAGAAACTGTTATTCTAGAAGAGCCATTTGAAGATGTCTAGTAGAAATGGTAGAGGCCACCTTCACTAGGGCCCTGGAAGAGCATCTTCCCAAATTTTAGATCCTTGATGTAGAACCCAAAAGGATCAAAAGTTAGAGAACAAGAATTATCATTGACAAATTTATAGACGGATAGCAAATTATGAGAAGCTTGAGGGACAAGTAAGACATCTTTAAGTCTAAAAACTGTATTAAGTGTGCGTCTAAAGGCATGACCAATATGTGATATCAACATACCTTTACCATTGCTCACAAATAGTTGTTCATTGCCAGTGTAGGGGATAACAGAGTTAAAGAAAGAAAGATCTGGAGAAACATGATGAGAATCCCCACTATCTGTTATCTAATAACTTGGTGGAGAATAGGCTATTGCAGACATAGCCATAGGTGAATAACCAGATAACTGAGTAGGGCCAGAGCCATGAGTAGTGCCAGAAGTTAGTGAAAAGGCAAATTGAGAAAGGCTACCACAATGAAGAGCTTGATGACCATGTTGATTGCAGAGTTAACATGGAATTGACTTTCTAGATAGGAAAGATGATTGACCAGACTGATAACCTCCAGATCGAGATGGACCAGCACCAAGAATCCCACTAGTTTGGTGATTGAAACGATTACCCCCAAAGTTACGATTTTGGTTGAATTTAGAGCGATTTTGGTTGAGACCTCGATAATTCCCTCAAAATCCAGAGTGATGACCAGAATTAGGAGAGGATTGAGCAGTATAGGAATGAAATGGAGTGGATGCAGTTGCTTGATTTTTACGCTTTTGAAAGGAAATTTTCTCACTCAAAAGCAAACCATGAAGTTTATCAGAAGTAGCAGATTCAGTTCTGGTTTCAATAGAATCAACAAAAAATCATAATCCTCAGGGAGACCAGAAAGAATGTAGGCCACCAAATCAGATTCAGAAATCGGTTCACCCGCAACAGCCAATTTATCAGAAATTTCTATAATTGAATTAAGGTAATCAGTCATCGAAGAGTTACCTTTTTGGATCGTCTGAATCTTGGCACGAAGGCTGTGAACATGTGAACGAAAGACTCCAGCGAAGCGTTTTTCCAGAGAAAGCCACAAAAGCTTGAAACGCTTCAAAACTGGAAGAAATAGGTTGTGCCAGGTGATGTAATTGTGACAATTCAACTTAGTCAGAACCATACCTGCGATGTTTTGAACATTGATAGAGGCAATCGTGAGGGGATTCGAAAGCGTCAACGGGAGGAATAGAGGCTGAGGAGGAAGAATTGGTAGATTTATCCGCAGCAGTCATGGCAAATTTCACAGAGAGTTGAAAGAGAAGACGAGAAAGATCTGTTTGGCAGGAAAGAAAATTGCCAGAAAATCAAGAACACGGAAGTGGGAGATCAACGTCGATAGACTCTAGCGATGATACCATATAGAAAGTAAAATCTTTGTGAGTAAGAAAACTGAATCTTAGAGAGAGAGAGAGAATGTAGAGAGAGAGTGAGAATTGTGAAACTGTTTTCCATTACACATTGTATTCTCTGTACATGAAGTATTTATACATAAATACCAAAGCTAACTATTTTAGGTGACCTAGCATTCCCCTAACTAACACATAGACTAAAGATCTAATCTAGTGCTTTACACCTTTGATAACCGTGTGAACCTTCAGTACTCTTAACAGGATGTCCCTTGCAAAGAAGAATTCGTATAGATTTTTCTAGAACCCCAGTTCGGCCTACCCAACTGATATAATCTAGAATACACTCTCCGTGCGCAGGCGCCAATACCGGTTGAAGACCCAAAGGCCACAAAAAGTAAAATTATCAAGCAAATGAAAGAGCTTTACCCCAGCACCCGCTTGTCCCCAGCCCAACTAAGCAAGTAGCCATTCTCCCATTGATTCCTATGAATATAGGAAACTTGTATTTCTCATTCACAAATCTTTCTTTGTTACTAAAAACAAAAGAGGAAACATAGTACCAAATACCTCAGCAATCATTGGTATAGTTTATTTATGATTTTGTGTTGAACTTGGTAAACAAACAAAAATGTGGTCTTTCCGGAAATGTTAAACAAAAGCTTTTCCAATCACATCTCGGTCACTTTTACTTTTTTGTTATTTTGTAATCCCAAGGGTATGTTACCTTATAGCTTTACAGTTACAAGTCATTTTCTTATTACTTTGGGTCTCTCATTTTCTATTTTTATTGGCATTACTATAGTGGGATTTCAAAGAAATGGGCTTCATTTTTTAAGCTTCTCATTACTTGCAGGAGTCCCATTGCCGTTGGCACCTGTAAATTTTTTAATGAATGAATCGTATGAGTTGGATTGATAGACCTTCCTTACCAATTCGGCGGGTGCTCGAATTTTCTCATTCGAATAGAAAAGGGGTTTGAAACCTTGATTCCCTTATGTGTTTACGGCGAAGGTGCTGCAATAACGCATGTGGTTGGTACAATAATATAGTAGAACGCGCCTCTTTTGTAGGATTTTTATATTACAGTACAGCCTGATTTTCACATCTCTCTTGATTACATGTTGAAGAATTATCCGTTGATATCTTAACCTATAAATAGATAAAGACTTTACTATAATAAAATAAGGCTCCGCATCGTGCATTTGCTGAGGCAGACCGATCTGGCATTTTTAAAAAGGGAAGGGAACTTCTCACCGGAAGAGGCAGTAGGAAAAGAGGAGGCGGGAAGCTACCGCTTCATAGGAGGTTGTATTAATCAGAGACGGAACTAGCCCCCTTGATTAGTGAGAGAATTATCTGGATAGATTTGCCACCAACGCACAATCAAAGGCAAGAGATGTCGAAAGCTTCAGTCAACAGAGTCATAGAAGCAAATAGCAACGAAACAGAAGAAGCAAGTCTTGCGTAGAAAAAGCCACTTAGTACTACGATTTAGTATATTCCTCTTTATTTGTAGGTAAGAGGTATTATGTTTGATTTTCGTTAAAAGCGAATTTGAACCACGTTATTGGTAGCTCATTGTAAGGCTTAACCTACTCCTCCTATGTAAATAATAATGTTGTTAAAAAAAAAAAAAGCATTGCGCAAAAATGTTCATAAATTTAGAGTTTCCAATCGGTTAAAGATGAGGAATTTGTTATATGGAATCATTTTTATTATCAGTTACTCGGTTTGAAAGATAGATTTATATTTATTAATATATTTTTTCGCTTTCTGGCAATTCGATTTGGGGTGTGGAAATGGATTAATGTTTGATTTGGGTTTAAATGTCAACATTTTTTTTGTGGGGTGAGGGGAGGGGGGAATTTTAAAGTGGATTAATCGTTTTAGGGGAAATTTTAAAACCAATAAAGTGTAGGGTATTCGTGTTGTTTTCGTGATATAACTGATATCTAATGTGTCGTAAGTTAAAATGAACTGGTAATATGACTCGATCCGTTAATATTAATGGGTAATATGATCTGACCCGATTTCCATAAAAGGCTAAATTGGATTAATGGTCCCCTTGGTGAGAGGATAATCGGAAGATAACCCCCGTGGTGAAAAAATTCGGATTTAAACCCTCGTGATGAACTCCGTTAGGATTTAAGCCCAAAATTAACATTTATGTGAACTCTCCTTTAACCCAAAATTAACAATCCCACCCTTCCCCCAAGGATTTCATTGGATTTTAAAACCACGAAGTCTGCTGCGTTCAATCTCAATTTGTCCTGCATTTTTCTCCTTGCGTCGTATTTGAATAGCTGCAACGTCAATCTTTTGATTAGAAAAGCAAAAGAAGAAAGAAAAATTGTGTGAGCGTTGAGATAGAGAGTGCAATCAAAGCAGCTACATTCTTACCATCAAATAAATGGCACCAAAAAAATCCAAATCCATCTCCCATCCAAAAGAGAAACCCATTTTCATGTTTCTTCAGTCTCCATAGACGCATCCAATAGAAGAAACCCATTTCCCTGTAAATGAAGAAACCCATTTCCCTGTAAACGTATTTTGGATTTTCATCGCCAATTTTCTCCTCCAATTGTTTATAATTGTAATATTCATTTTCGTTTTGCTTTTTGCAAGCAAAAAATCACAATCCTTCTGTAATCTGACAATTGAAAGATCTTCTTTGAAATCATTTTTTTTTCTCAAATGGGCATATTTAGGGAATTCATTGATTAATGAACAAAAGATATTTGAATGGAATCAAAGCATGGATCAACGAATTCATAGCCTTGGATGAATGAGTTTTTTTTTCTTTTTTGGTTATGAAGGTTGAATGGGTTAGCAGACAGATGAGGAAGATGTTAATTTTGCACTTAAATCCTAACGGAGTTCACCACGAGGGTTTAAATCCGAATTTTTTCACCACGGGGGCTATCTTCCGATTACCCTCTCACCACGGGGACCTTTAATCCAATTTGGCCATAATAAAATGAAAAATGTAATTCTAAAAATGTAAGTTAGATCAAAGAATCTAACAAAAAAATTTAATCTCACTTATATGGCTATTCTTGTAGTAAGATCTTTAATAGTTTTTTAAGGGGTTTTCTAACTTTAATCCTTGAAGAATATTGAAATTTAAAATAAATCTGGTGTTAGATTACATATTGATTATATTCCCCTGATGTGTCCTTGATTCAAAATAATTAATGTGTATTTTATTCAATGTCTCTCATTAAATATTTAAATTTTTTAATATACACATTTTATTTTTATTTTTTTGACCAAATTTTTTTTTCAATTTATTAATTTATTTAGCCTTCTTCAAACTTGAAAGACTCAATTAATGTACCTAAATGTTAGTACTGAAATATATTATATTAAATTAATGAACCTAAATGTGTGTGTGTGCCGAAATGTGTGCACCGAAATGTATGTACCAAAATATATGTACCAAAATGTATTATGTCCTTGATTCAAAATAATTAATGTGTATTTTATTCAATGTCTATCATTAAATATTTAAATTTTTTAATATACACATTTTAATTTTTTTTTGACCAAAAATAGTTTTTTTCAATTTATTTAGCCTTATTCAAACTTGAAAGACTCAATTAATGTACCTAAATGTTAGTACCAAAATGTATTATATTAAATTAATGAACCTAAATGTGTGTGTGTGCCGAAATGTGTGCACCGAAATGTATGTACCAAAATATATGTACTGAAATGTATTATGTCCTTGATTCAAAGTAATTAATGTGTATTTTATTCAATGTCTCTCATTAAATATTTAAATTTTTTAATATACACATTTTAATTTTTTTTTACCAAAAAAGTTTTTTCAATTTATTAATTTATTTAGCCTTATTCAAACTTGAAAGACTCAATTAATGTACTTAAATGTTAGTACCGAAATGTATTATAAATTAATGAACCTAAATGTGTGTGTGTGCGCCGAAATGTGTGCACCGAAATATATGTACCAAAATGTATGTACCGAAATGTATTATATTGAATTAGTATACCTAAATATTTGTATTGAAATATATGTACCGAAATGTGTGTACCTAAATGTATGCACCGAGATGTATGTACCGAAATGTATATACCTAAATGTATGCAACGAAATGTATTATAATAAATTTAGTGTACCTAAATGAAGAAAACAAAGTATATTGAAATGTATTGTATAACAAAAATTAGTTTACAACAAAATATTTTACGATGAATGAAATGAACTTTTTTGCCCACCAAGTAGAACTTGTCATGTTCCTTCTTCTCTCATTTCTTGTGGTTTGGGTTTCTTTGCCCACCAAGTAGAACGAGTATTACTATCTGCATGCCTGATTACAACCACCTGACTTTTGTCTTATTTATGTTGACTGACTAATAAATTTTTCACGACGACGTTGTCTACCGTCTTGGTGGGGGATGGATGTTGACTCTTGACTGATCATAGATCAATTCATGCTTTTGATCGACATACATTTTTCCATAACGACTTTGTAGGTCTGGATGTAGAAAAATGACTTGACTCACTTGTAAATTACTGTTTATTAATGTGCATATAAATAGCACTCTAAATTACTCATTACTCACATCCATCACTTACTTGTTTCCATACTCGGCTTTCTTCTATCCATTGCGTCTTTTACAATCGGTTTATGCAATGGAAACCTAAATGTACCTTGCATAGAAAGTGAGAGACAAACACTTATGTTCAAGAAAGATATTGATGATCCGTGGAATCTGCTTTCCTCTTGGGCTGGTGAAGGCGATTGTTGCAACTGGACCGGTGTTGTTTGCGACAATTTAACCGGTCATGTCCATGAGCTCCACCTTGCTGGTTATTCTGATCAAAAGCTTGGTGGTAAGGTAAATCCTTATCTACTCAATTTAAAGCATCTTAGCCACTTGGATTTAAGTCGCAATAATTTCAAAGGACTGCAGATTCCTAGCTTTTTAGGTTCTCTTAAAGGTTTAAGATATCTTGATCTGTCAGATGCAGGGTTCAACGGAACCATTCCTCATCAGTTGGGAAATCTCTCGAGTCTACGTTATCTCGACCTTTCTTACAACGAAGGTTCGATGGTCGAGAATCTTGAATGGCTCTCCGGGCTTTCTCTGTTGAAACATCTTAACATGAGTCTTGTAGATCTTACCCACGCAATTCATTGGTTACAAGTAAACACACTCCCTTCTCTGCTGGTAGAGTTACATTTGGCCAGATGCGAACTTTATCACATCGCAAGTGGTATTGCGAACTTGACAAGTCTTAAAAGTTCTTGATCTATCCGATAACTATTTCAACTCTACCATACCTACATGGTTGTACAGTTTGAACCATCTTGTGTCCCTTGATCTTTCTTTGAATGCTTTCCATGGTGAAATTTCTAGTTCCCTTGGAAACTTGACAACCCTTGTTGATCTTCAATTAGGTTCTAATCAGCTTGAAGGGGAAATCCCAGACTCATTGGGAAATCTTTGTAAGTTGACTTCTTTTGATCTATCGTCAAACAATTTTAGGGGGAGGGTATCAGAAATCTTTGAAAGTTTGTCTCAGTGTAGTTATGGACGAATAGAATTTTTATATCTTTTGGATAATAAGTTTTTAGGTCATTTATCTGATCAACTAGGAAGTCTTAAAAACTTATTTCTTCTTGATCTTTCAAGTAATTCAATATCAGGTTCCATTCCAGTGTCCCTAGGAAATCTATCAGGCTTATACGAGTTGGTCATTGAACACAATTCATTCGAGGGTGTTGTCTCTGAAGTTCATTTTACTAATCTTACAAGATTGAAAATCTTTATTGCAAATGAGAACTCCTTGACTCTTAAAACCAGCCCAGATTGGGTTCCTCCTTTTCCACCTGTTGAGTTGAGTTTAAGTTCTTGGCGTCTGGACCCATCAGAGTTGCCTACATGGCTTCAAAGTAAAAAATATTTGTCTGCTCTTAATATGTCCAATACAGGAATTTCAGGTACCATTCCGACTTGGTTCTGGAACATCTTTTCGTATGGTGGAGAAAACTATGTGGATCTCTCTTATAATCAGTTGTCTGCCGAGGTTCCAAACATAGTTTCTGCCAACTGGCGAAAACCAAAACAACATTCCGATTCAAAAATCATGATTGACTTCAGGTCGAATCAATTCAAAAGTTCATTGCCTCTTGTGTCTTCAGCAGTGTCTACACTTGATCTTTCCACTTCATCATTTTCAGGAACTCTCTCTCACTTCTTTTGTGATAGGAGTGATGTACCTAAAAACCTTCAAGTTCTTCATCTTGATAACAATTTCCTCGTTGGAGAAATTCCTGATTGTCTATTACATTGGCCAAATTTAGATAACAACAATTTGATAGGGAAAATTCCAAGCTCTATCGGGGACTTACTTTCCCTTCAATCATTGCACTTGCGCAATAATAACCTATCTGGAGAATTACATGTGTCCCTACAAAACTGTAAGCAGCTGTTACTTCTTGACCTTGGTGGAAACAAGTTTGTTGGAAGCATTCCAATATGGTTTGGGCAAAGCTTGGTAGTTCTTAGTCTTCGTTCAAATAAGTTCCATGGCGACATTCCTGATGAACTTTGTAGTCTCATAAATCTTCGAATCTTGGACCTTGCGCATAACAATCGCTCGGGAACGATAACAAGATGTTTCCAACATTTGTCCTCCATGGCCATAGCCACATCATTTGAGTTGGACAATCGGTCTGTAGGATTTGGTAGCCCTGGCATTATCCTATTTTCTGCTGGGGATAGTTATCTAGAGCATTTTGTGGAGGCCTACACAGAGAATGCAGTTTTTGTGACCAAAGGCAGAGAAATGGAATATACCACAATGCTTGGTTTGGTGGTTGGCTTGGACCTTGCAAGCAACATGTTATTTGGAGAAATCCCTCAAGAGCTGACCAGTCTCATTAGCTTACAAACATTGAATTTATCCAACTATCGTCTGACCGGAAGAATCCCTTCCAAAATCGGTGATATGGGAACATTAGAGTCGCTTGATTTGTCTGTGAACCAACTTTCAGGTGAAATTTCTCCAAGCATCTCGAATTTGACATTTCTCAATAATCTGAATTTGTCCTATAACAATCTAATAGGGCAGATTCCAATAAGCACTCAGCTTCAGAGTTTTGATCAGTCTAGTTATGTTGGCAATAAACTTTGTGGACCTCCATTGGAGGAGCGTTGCAGTGAAATGAGGCCATGCCATCGGCAAGAGGTGAGAAGCACAAAGAAGGTCATATACTCGAAGATGGTGGGTTCTATTTGAGCTTGGGGCTTGGATTTGCATTTGGGTTTTGGATTGTTCTTGGTTCATTGTTGTCTAACATGCCATGGAGCAACACATTTTCTCAGTTTCAAAATAGCATTGTGAAGAAGCTCTCAGCTGCAATCATTGAATGTTATTAACTATTTTGAGCAGTTAGAGCAAGTTTGTGTGGTTTGTTTCCACTTTTCTGCTATACAGATGGAGTGTTATACTGTTGTATGTTTCTTTGTGCCAATTTATTTTATCTTTTCTTTGGTTTTATTTTTTTCCATAATAAAATTGAAAGATTTGCTTTATAAATATGAAATTCTAGATACAGTCACGATCCTCTATAGAAGCGGAATATCGGGCTATGTCTTCCACTTCAACTGAACTTGATTGGATACAACAACTTCTTCAATTTCTGCACATCAAACTTCCAACAGCTCTTGTTCTCTTTTGTGACAATTTGTCCGCAATAGCCCTGTCATTCAATCTTGTTCAACATCAGCTTACGAAACACATTGAGATAGATGTTCATTTTGTGCATGAACGGGTTGCCAAACATCATCTCATGGTTCAGTTTGTATCTTCCAGGGAGCAGTTTGCAGATATACTAACAAAAGGACTTGGTTCTCCTTTGTTTCGGTTTCATTGTACCAATCTCATGCTTGGTTCATCCAAACCTGAGATTGAGAGGGGATGTTAGGATATATATTAGTGTTATGAGATTATGACACTTGACAACAGATTGTGCATTCAGTTAGTTAGTTAGTTTGTTACATGTATTTGGCTTCTATACAAGTCTAAGTGTAATGACTTCCTGTGTAAGAAATATACACAATAATACATTCATCTCTCTCTCTTCTTACTTTCTCTCTCTAAGTTCTTGATAATTCTCTCTGATATATCTGTATACATATTAACAGGTCTAACGGATTGAGTTTTGCATGGTTCCCTTGAAGCCTACCTTTACATACTTGAAGATTAAAACTTGCAGACTCGCAAACCAGAAAAGAATAAGACTTCCAGAAATACTAATTAAAATTTAATAACTAACTTCAAATTATTACTAGACTAATTTTCCATAAGAAGATAAAAGACAAACACAGAAAATGGAGCTACAGAGTTCTGGAGTTGTTTCCTAAGGCGGGATGCGGGAGAGAGAGGAAAATGGGGCGGAGAGAAGAAGAGAAGGGACAATATGGTGGGCCCTACTTCTATGATTTGCTTGCTTGTCGGATAACTATAACTTTATCTATTTTTATGAAGGAAGAGACAAGGAAGGAAAGGAGGGAATAGACAACGAAATTGCTGCCTACCCTAAAATCAACATGCCAGCGTCGACATGCTACTCAATCCATGTCCATGTCCTCCCGCCCCGTGAAACACACCACCACAATCCCGCGCCACCCATCCAAAACCACCCATACTCATTGGCCTTCAACCGTGCCCCGTCGCAATTTTATTTAATTGCTCCATAATATTACGCACTAAATTCTATATTACTCTAATTTACAGGGTGGGGGATTTGAACTTCGGTGCAATACTATGGGGACTTTGCCTCGGCCAACTGCTCCAACCCACGTTTGCTATCCCTCTTTAGATAGCTGAATATTGGCTTAGCAGGTACTGGTATGAACTTGAAAACCCAACTAATTGGCCAAGATATGGCTGCAATCCCAATGCATGCACCCCATTGTCCCCAACTTAACCGCTCTGTGTTTGCAAACTTGTTCAGAAGTTCCACCATCACCACCTGAACTGCAATTGTTACAACGAGGATGCCCCAAAACAGCCTGTTCCCCTGACTCCCTTTGAAGATATTAATCCTCTCCATATCCCTTGAATTAAGCTCATTAAACACTTGGCAAAACACAAATACATTGAAGATCAATGTGTTGTTTACCGTCTCACTAACACCAAATATTGATCTGCCTTTGAACTGCAAGACCAAGAGCACAACTATCTGGAACAAAGCTTGGGGTAAAAGGTTCCTCCACATGATGTTGGTGATCACGGGATCCGTCTGACCCACGGGTGGCTTTTCCATGAGCTCTTTGGTGGGCTTATCGGTGGCGAGAGCCAGAGCCGCCATTGTGTCCATAATCAGATTCACCCACAGTAGCTGGACCGCTGTTAAAGGTACTTCGCCAGCCGAGGCAGCTGCCACAAAGTTGACCACAAGAGTTGCAACATTTATTGTGAGCTGGAATTGAACAAACTTTTGGATGTTGGCATAAACTCCTCTTCCCCACTTTAAAACAGTCACCAAAGTTGCAAAATTGTCATCTAAAATGACAATGTCTGAGCTCTCCTTGGCCACTTCCGTTCCCTGAATCCCCATAGAGAGTCCTATGTCCGCTTCTTTGAGTGCGGGTGCATCATTCGTGCCATCACCTGTCACAGCTACTACATTGCCTTTCTGTTTCAAGCACTGCACCATAAGAAGCTTATCAAATGGTGAAGACCTCGCCATCACGTGAATTCCATCAACTTTCTGCATTCTTTGCTCCGGCGTGAAGTTGCGAAATTCTATACCTTCTACCACTGCTTCCTTGGCTTCCTGGTCAGGCCGGAGTATCCCGCACTCGCTAGCTATTGCTTTAGCGGTGAAAACATTGTCACCGGTGATCATTTTCACCTGCACCCCAGCTAACTGGCAAGCTTCTACTGCTTCCCTCACTCCTGGCCTACATGGATCCTTTAGACCTACCAATCCTACGAGGATCAAGTTGCTTTCTTCGAGCTTTTCGTACTTTTCGTCATTAATGTGCTTATTCTGAACTTGTTTGTGTGCAAAAGCAATGCATCGGAGACTGCTTGCTGCCATGCCTTGAATAATCTTCTCAAACTTCAGCCTTTCATCATCATTCAGATCTTTCGTGACACCAGACGCATCGTAGTAACTCGAGCATATTTCTAGTATCATTTCTGCAGCTCCTTTCCAATGTACATGGGTAGTATTGTCGGCCTTCCTTCTCATCAAAACCCCACTTCGTTTCTTGTGCGAATTGAAGACTTCAACATGTTGAATGACACATTGCTTCTTCAATTTCTCCATGTCCATGTGCAGCTCTAGAGTAGCCCATGAAAGAATGGCTTTTTCAGTAGGACTGCCCGAAAACTCAAATCCCGATCCTGAACTAGGCCTATAAACACTACCAGTTGTGTTAAACGTTACTCCTTCTCGGATTAAATCGAGAAGGCAATCAGAAATTGATGAATAACCAGCATCATCTTCCACAGATTCCTGTCCAAGCCAAAACTTTGTAACCTTCATCTCGTTGAGCGTCAGTGTGCCCGTCTTGTCTGTACAAATTACGGTGGCACATCCCATAGTTTCGCAAGCAGAGAGCCTCCTTACCAATGCTTGGTCCGCCATCATCTTCTTCATCGAATAAGCAAGAGTCAGAGTGACAGCCAACGGGAAGCCTTCAGGAATTGCAATCACAACAATAATAACTGCAACTGCTACCATGTCCACCGCGGCATTCACCATATCATCAATCTTTGTCTTGTTGCCCTCAAACTTACCAAATTCACTGTTGTTCTTCGTGTTGCCTGTGAAGTAACGCGCTACCAAGACCACGAAAACTAGGAATGCAACGCCCAAGCCAATCTTCGCCATCAGCGGGGTTAGTTTACTTAGACGCGCTTGTAATGGTGTCTGCTGATCACTGGTGTCACGGCTAATCAAGCTCATCATTTCGCCCCACGTCGAGTTCATGCCAACTGAAGCCACAAGCAATTCACCATATCCATCGACCACCTTGGTTCCTGAAAACAAGAACGGATTCAGGTCGCCATTAACTTCCACATGCTCACTTTCCCCCGTCATGCTTGATTCGTCCACGCTCAACGAATGTCCACGCAAGAACAATCCATCAGCAGGAACTTGATCTCCAATTTTCAAGAACACAACATCTCCAACAACAATATCAAGGTTCGAAATGTGTCGCCGCCTACCGCCTCTCACAACATCAATTGGAATGTCCTCACTTGCTTTGGACAACTTCCGGAATTGCTTGCTCTGCCTGTAGTCACTAAAGGCGGATACAACCACGATAAGAAAAACCGCGACAAAGATGCTTCCTCCGTCGTACCATCCTTCTTTTAGTCCATGCTGCTTTATGCCGAATCCAAGTGAGAGCGCGGCGCAGCCTAAGAGGATGACAATGGTAAGATCCTTAGAAGCTTGCCACATAAAATGGAAGAGGCTTTTTGAAGGCGGCTTCTTGTACGTGTTTGAACCGAATGCTTCAAGCCGGCGAGCAATATTGTCACCATCATCATCGATGCCACGCTCAGTATCGGTTTGGAGAGCCGATACAACGCCATCAATGCCTTCGAGCTCTTGAAGAAGGTGTAGGTTTTTCTCCTTCATGAGTTGAGTGAGGCATTTGTTATCAATTTTGAAGCCATTGTCGAGGTGACAAAGTTCCATTGGAAGCTAAAGGCAGAGTTTGAATGGTTGTGACAGAATCAGCTATCGAGAGTATTATGTACAGAATCTCAGAGTCATAGAACCACCTGATGTCTTCATCAGAACAGAAGAAAAGGAAAAATATCCATTGGAAGTTGCTGAGAAATTGCTTGAACTTAGCAGCTAGCGTTGGCGCTATTTCTGACCTTATCTGTAGGGTTGGTGATTGGTGCACAACCAACAAGTCATACCCCGACACACCCTACCTGCCTTGTCCAACATCTATGTAGAATCAACCTTGCTTTTCCAACCGTGCCATATGCTTTCTTGTTTCTTTCATTAGCTTTTTACAAGTTAGTGGAAGTTTCTTTTTGCTCCAAATGGTTAAATATAAATTTTACATCCGTCATCCGGGGTAGGCTTTAGCCAATCAAAGCTAGAAAATTGTCTTCTGAGTCAGACTCCCCACCGGCTGTTGTGCTTTCTTTTTATTTTATTTATTTATTTATTTTTAGTACTTAATTTTATTTTTTATTCTTAGCGTAAGAGTTAATTAGAGATTGTTAAAAAAAGTGTCAGTTAGAGATAAATAAGTTTACATTCTGCTAGTGCTTTATTTTTTTATTTTACTTTTAGTGTAAGTCAGTTAGAGAAATAAATTTATATTCTATTAGTCTTCATGCACATTCTAACACAGATGCAATGGGCTATGCTGCCCAAACCCATTTAGGGAAGCCGCATCCGTCTCATCGCAAGCACCTACAATGTCATTATAGATATAAAATGTAGAAGAATATCGTTATGCGTCACGAATTAGATGGCAGACACAATTCAACTTTTTATCATTACGGGGGCTACTTGCCACCCAAACCAACTGAGAAAAGTCGCAATTGTCCCATCGCAAGCACCTACAATGTCATTATAGATGTAGAATGTAGAAGAATCTCGCCATGCGTCACGAATTAGATGGCAGACACAATTCGGCATTTTTATTATTACAGGGGCTACTTGCCATCCAAACCAACTGAGGGAAGTCGCATTAGTCCCATCGCAATCACCTACAATGTGATTATGGATATAAAATGTAGAAGAATCTCGCAATACATCATGTATTAGAAAGTAGACACAATTCAACGTTTTTATTATTACGGGAGCTACTTGCCCCTAAACACTTTTTTGAATCACGCATTATGCACGACTTACAAAAACTTTCTTCGTCACACATCTAGTATGCATTTGTATTTGCATATTTTTGTTAAAAGGTTATACCAAATGTATAGTAAGGTATTAAAATTTCTAATTTTGCATACATTATTTCTCTTTACGAACATCACCGTACACATGAAAAGCCCTTTTTTTTTTTACACTTTTGTCCTTGAAACTGTTCTAGTACACATCCTATTTTTACCTTTGCTCAAACATTGATTTTGGCTTTTTTTTCCTATTACATATTGCATATGTTTTTATTTTTCACTAGCCTCTCCACATACGCTCACGTGCATATAAGAAGCTTTCTTTAATTACTGACGTTCGCGCCTCTTAAAATATGTTGTGTTAGCTGTTTTCTTTTTCATAATGTGTTATAAAAAGAAAAATATACATTGGAAGTTGCTAAGAAATTGCTAGAACTTGGCGCTAATATTGACAGTATCTGTAAGGATGGTGATTGGTGCCCACTCAACTGAAATACTTATTTTATCAAGTAAATTCAGTTGCTTTAATTGATTTCTGAATAATTTAAAAATGGATGTGTTAAATTGTGAATTTCAATTTCAAAATCCATAGCAGAGCGCAAGCATTTTTATCAGCTTTGTTTCTAAAGTACCCTTAAACTTTAACACACCACTCCCCTACACACCGAACGCCAAATCCCCATGCCTCGTCCAACGTCTATGGAGAATGAACCTTGCTTTTCCAACCCCCACCATGTCGTGTTCTTCTTCCTTTCATTAGACTTCTACAAGGTATTGGAAGTGTCGCTTGGTCCATTTAGTGCTTAGAGAGTTTGCATACAATCACCAACTCTGATTATTGTCTGTAAAAAGCTGTGTAGTTTTACATGTTGCATACAATCATCAGCTTTATATTTGCCTTCCTATCTATTGGTCTTTGAAAGACACACAATTCAAACTACACGAGAATCGATTTTTTTCTTGTTCTAAAAAAGTATTAAAGTTGCAACTTAGTATTACGATCTAGTGATAGTTCTCTTCACTTGTAAATGAAAGTATTACGATCTAGTGATAGTTCTCTTCACTTGTAAATGAAAGGTCTTGAATTCAATTCTCACCAAAGACGAATATGAACGACATTATTAATAGCCTATCGTGAGGCTTTGCCCACCCCCACTCCCTTAGTGTAAATAATATTGTTTGTTAATATATATACATATATATACATATATATATATATATATATATATAGAGAGAGAGAGAGAGAGAGAGAGAGAGAGAGAGAGAGTTTGTGAGGGTGAAAATAGAAATAACTAGAAATTTAGCCCGTGTGATGCCGCTGGAATGCCAACTTGACTATAAGCGCTGTATGTGTTAGAATGGGTAACTAAATGTGTTGTAACCATTGTGTGTAAATATGTAAAAAGTATTTATACAAAACATGTACAAAGTATTTATAAAATGTACATAATAGTTGTTGACAACTCTACATACATATAAATAGTTGTTCAAAATCTAGCTGCTCCTATTTCATCGATGTACAAATTGATGTTAGCACGAAACTCATAAGAAAAAAATGGAGGGAAGGAAAGAGGAAGAGGGACCTTTACAGGCACCAAGAAAAGCAGAGACAAAACTTAAATACCGATGCCAATCAATGAAAGCTAAATAATCCCCATCCTGAATGTTTTATAAAACAAAGCACCAAGAAAATTTCAACACTAACTGTTTTTTCATACAAAAAAAGAAACAATGAAATAAATTTATTAGGCTTATTTCAGATATTTAACATCTTACTTTGAAATTTCTCCCACAGAATGAGACTACAGTGTTCATTGACGACCATTGTAAACATAAGATGGACAACTCTTTGACCATGTCATTAGACAATTACAAAAGCTTACTTTCCATGAGCTTGTAACTTACAAATTCCAAACTCAATGTAATATTTGTGTGTCCTCAGCTTTCATTGCGTAATCACGTTTACGATTGAAACATTAACCAAATCCAAAAAAACAAGAATGCAACTCTCTATGGCTTTCTTATAACACAAAAATATCCCTAATTAGAGCATGCCACACACCAACACATTGCAATTATATAAAGTATTTTTCTCAGTGGCAAGCATTATACTCTCTTTTGGCCAAGAGGATATGAAATTGGTTGAGTGTACTGTTCTACCCAATTGGATCAATAAGCTCAAGTTTGCACTGTACAAAACCATAAGTACTCAAGACATGAAATCAAATCTTGCACTTTACAAATCACATATGGGCAAAATAATAGCTCTGAAGAAACTGAAAGAAGTAGAAGGCTTTAGAACACAAATATACCTGAGGTGCCAAAATATGGTGCCGAGGAAGTGTTTTCTTCTTATTTTGAGGGAAGAAGAACGCAGCTCTGAATTTGGACCCATTTTCTTAACCCATGGTTCCTATAACCCATAAATAATTTTAATGTCGTTCAAATAACAAATACCCCAGATGAATTGAAAAACTGCAGAGATTAGTTTCATGAATACATAATGAAGCTGAAAGCCATAGTTAATCTAAACAAAGGGTTTATTTAATCTAAAAAGAGGCAAAGACATACATACCAATCCTCCGAATGTTCTCTGCACAATGTTCTGCTTCAAGAATGTACGACAGCTTCCCCTGCAGTACAAACTCCCACCCAAAGCACATGCAACCATGCTCTTCCCTGAACAAACAAAATAAATTATACGCAAGTAATGAGCAACTTTCTTTCGGCATCATAATTAATCCATAGTGTCGTTCAATAATATACTACCACCATGTTGACACATGTATGATTCTAAATTACATCTGTTCTTATAAAAAAAAAAGTTTATATACATAAATTTCAATATGTCTGCTTACAATTTTTAAAGGGATTAGCAGGGATAAGATTAGGGATACGCTTTAGACATCAACCCCTTATGGATAGCCCTTCTTAATCCTTCAAGTGTAGTCTAGTCCTTCATATTAAGCATGGCCTAAATGCAGTAACAATCCAAGATAACTTGTATGGAAATGAACTGACAATGAAGGTGGGTTTTTGTCTTTTGGGTGATCTCATGATGCAAACGTATACTGGAGGATAGGTAGCTAAAGCTATTTATGCTTCGTTCACTTTTTAGTATCTATTTGTAAAGTGCGAAGTTCTTACCTCAAAGTTTGCCTTATATGTGACAGCTTTCTCCATGTATGCACCATTGAAAGTTGAACCACTGAAATCAGATTCCCTCATGTCTGCTGATGTTAAATTGGCTCTTCTGCATCAGTCAGTTACATTGATGTGAAAATGTAGATACTAATGACAAAATTAGTCTTGTTCTTTTCAAATCAAATACATTAGCTTTAGCAGGTCGTTCATTGTGGATGGTAGCTGACAAATGCAACAAAGAAAAACTACAATTTGCGGAAAAAAAATTAATAAAAACCAAAATTTTGAGGAAAGAAAAATTGAAGTTTTTTTCTTATGTGAGGAACCATACCAGTAATTTATTCAATCAAGGGTTTTTCTTTGAGCTATACTCCCACTTTTCAACTGAGAATGAAATAACAAAGAAAACACACAAAATAAAAGGCCTAATTTCCAAATTATTTTAAAAAAAAATAAATAATTTAATTTGAATCAAACTGAAGAAAATAGGTCAAATTAAGTAAATCCCAGTAAGTGGAAAAGTATATGGTGAGTGATTATTTACCTTGAAAACTCACATAGTTTGGAATGGATCATCAACAATCTCTGGAGACTCCATTGGATCCACTATGATATTATCCTGCATGGTTCCACTACAAATGGCAATGCCATTACGAAATAACGCAATTTTCTTTGGATCAAGAACTTAAAACAAAAGGCAATTTCATATTGTTCAACAAAAGTCAGAAATCAATAATTCACACACATTCACACATCTTCATAACAATTGGACAACTACAAATTAAACTAAGCACATAAAAAATTTATTGGAATTCAATTGAAATCAGCAGAAGATAAAAATTACGCAAAAGAAATGCACAGTCCTGGCATTGGAATTGAAGTACCTGAAGTGGTGTAACTGGGCCCGGCGTCCACCATTTCAAAATCCCCAAGTCGGCTTTGATCTACAAAACCCAAATCGAACAAAAACTAAGCAGAATGAGTAGGATTTAAAATGTAGAAAACACCAAATAAAAGAAGGTGGACTAGTAGCTCTACTCTATTACCCTCAACATACGACATTGGATACGGCAATGCATCAGTGGAATGATCCAAATTTACCACAGCGACCTTCCTGCACACCAAAACAACAAATTGCCATTGTAAATATTTCAGACAGATTCAAAGACCAACATTGAAGTCATGGAAAAACTTGAAAACCCGGAATTCAGAGTAAAATTTTTACATCCGATGAGTTGGAGGAACTCAGACATGCCATTGCAATAAGTGGCCTTTCCTAACCCAGGCAGGCCGATCACCACTTGCGCAAAAACCATATTTGAGTGTTAACATCGAGCAGTAATAAATCCAACAAAGAAATCAGTCAGGTAAAACTAACACTCAATTCAAATTTTCAATTGATTGTTTAATTATGTAAATCTCACCTTCAATTGTTTTAAAATCACAAAAGCTGTTAACTATGTCATCTGATAATCAATAAATTTAAGAAAATTTAAAATGAACCCGATTCACTCCAAATGCTGATATTATATGTTCACATATATACTTACAACAACAAAAAATTCTGTTTTGAGCCCCTAGGATCAAAATAAAAACAAAAAACACTAATTCCAATGCCTAGATATATAAACATCACAAAAAACACTCATTTGCAAATGAGGGGCACACTCATATAAAGCTATATGTTTATATGGGTAGCAAATAAGCAGTACAGATGCAGACACATCTATAAAGCTAAATCAGATTGATTTCATAAGCATATTTTGCTCAAGCTTTTATCAAGGGAGACATGCAAAATCATACAGAAACATCCATTAGTAAACTGGACAATTTCAATATATATGGAAGCATGCATGAAATCACAGAGAGAAAATAATAATACAACTTTACCTTTGAAGTGTTATTGCGTCAGGATTTGGGACGGAGATCCGACATGCACACATTTGGGATGAGAGAAATGGCGATTAAACCCACAAGGCGGGATTTTCCGAAGAGCAAGGAAGAAGAAGAACAGGAGAAGAAGAAGAGAAGCGAGCTTCCCTCCATAGTTGAGGTTCAAGCCCGTGGGAGAGGAGTTGCAGAGAGAAACTCTGTTCAGCTAGTACTAATTCAATTTACAGAAAATGGGATTAGGGTTTTTTGGAATCGGAAAGGGATAGACAGCCTATGCTGTGGTTCGTGCAAAATCGAGAGAGAGAACTGGAGTTCGTAGCAAATGGAGGACTACCAGAAGCAAATGAAACGCCAAGCTTTGTGAGAGAAAGAAGTGGAAGCAAAAGGAAAATTCGAGATGCAGTGGAAGTGGAGCAGTCGACGATGATCGACACGTGGGCAGCATGGACAAATACGTTGATTCACTGTGCCAAGGAGGAAAAAGAAGGGGGAACAGAGAAGAAAATAAGGGCATTTCCGTCATTTCACTATTTATAAACAGTGCAAACAGTGCTAGATAACAGGGTTTTAGAATGTGTATAATGTAATATATCCTATTTTGTCTTTTTGCAAAATTAAAATTTATAAAAATAAATAAATTTGAAAAGTAGTCTGAATCACATTATTAATAATCTATTGTGAAGCTTTACCCATCCTCATCTTTTAGTGTAAATAATATTATTTGTTAAATATATATATCTATATTGTTGTAGCCCATATTTAACTGAGGGGTGCGGTATAGAGAAAAAGTGTTACAGCCCGTCCCAGAATTTTTAATTCCGAGGACATGAAATTACGAAAATGCCCTAATACGTGACTAAGGTATAATTTTTACGTTCGTTATATCTAAGCTCCTAAAATTTGGTAAGTAGAGTGGAGACTTAGACTTAAATTTTATGTTAGAATTTTGTAGTTGGGGATTGGGTAGGATCCCACACCCCTTAATTCTCTCCCTCTTTCCCGTGCTTTGTCTCTCTCTCTCTCCTCCCTCACGAAACTCTCAGTTCTCTCTCTTCCTCTCCGACGCTCAACCTCACCCAAAACCACCTAAAACATAAACAAACGTCCAAGGTAAGACCACATTTGGACTCCTGGAACTTCCACGATCACGTAGACATCAATTTCAGGCTAAAACAAGATCACAGCGAGCTTAGTGAGGTCCCAAGGAAGCTCGGAGTGCTTCGTTGGAAGTTTTTGGACGTAAGAACACGGAGATCGACAAGTTCAAAGTTTGGTCGGAGCTTTCGAGGCGTTTTCCGGCGAATCCCCGGCGAGTTAGGAGTCGAGTTTCCGGCGACCTCCGAGGCTTTCGAGGCAGTTTCCGGCCAAACCACGGCGAACTAGGTGTTGTGCAAGGCGGCGATCGTCATGACGCCTTGATGTGTGGTGCTAGGGAGTTGTTGGATGAACTCCAGGTGAGTGGGCAGTTTTGTTTTCCGTATACATATATAATTGACGTTTCCCAGAAATTGAAAATGTTACGAAAGTATGCTTTAAATGCAAAGTATAAAAGTATGTTTTCAAATGCCATGAGTAGATTATATGAAAGATATGATTTGAGATGCCATGTATATAAGTATATGAAAGTATGAATTGATATATGATGCATATGTATGAATTGGTGCGGTGGACGCACAGGTGAGTATCAGGTGAGTATTTATTATTGTTATGATGATGTTGAGATATATTGAGCTCATAACCTGCACCTTGGTATTAGTGCTTATTATTATTCACCGCATCGCATGCTCACCTTGGATCCAAGTAGATGCTAGTCGTACAGACCACAGGGGGTGGTTCCGACATGCCAGTCGTACAGACCATTAGAGGGGTTCCGACTGGTAGGTGACCTTAGATTATGTGCACAGATGATTGATGAGAGAAGCACTAGAGCATATTATTCTACCATTAAGTCGTACAGATTACATTAAGTAATTCCGACTTATGTGCAGTGTAGTGCCGTACAGGTCATACTAGGTGACTCCGGCATGGCCGAACAGGTCACAGTTGGTGACTCCGGTTAGATGAGATTTTGAACTCTACATTCCGCCGTACAGGACCATTGTAGGGTCTCCGGTTGATTTCTTTCTTGCACCTGATATGATTATTGCTGATGCATTCATACTTAACTGTTGAATTTAGACATGGCATGGCATGATTGATAAAGATAAATGTTGAGATAGTAAAAATGAAGTTTTGAGAATATATATGTATATTTATATTTTACATTTCTGGGAAAGTATACAGGTTTTACGGAGAGGGGTTACAACGTTTTGAGAAATGTTTGGATTTGGAAAAGAATTGTTTTACTGACCCACTCAATTTTGGTTTTGCGCCCCTCCAGGTTCAGGAATCACAAAGGTGTGGTGACTACGAGGAATTCGACGGTGTTCTGACAGATTGGACAAAATTAGGACTCACCTTCGGGTGTATCAACTTAAATTGTATCTTAAAGCTTCCGTACTGTGCAAATGGTTACGTCACTCTCACGTGACGGCCAGCATGCCCTCCTTCGGGACGGGGTGTGTCAAAAAGAGAGTGAAGAATAGGCTTGAGAAATTGTGTGTTAATTCCCAATCATTGTGCCTTTATTAATAGTAATAAGGAGGAGAAAAACTTGCTCTCCAAGTAATACAAAGTCTATTAGGAAAGATCTTCTAAATCCCAAATGATTCATAATCTATCTCTACTTAGGATTTACACAATCACAATATGTATTAGAACATATGTCACAACACTCCCCATTGAGTGTG
Source organism: Malus sylvestris (assembly GCF_916048215.2). Taxonomy (NCBI): domain Eukaryota; kingdom Viridiplantae; phylum Streptophyta; class Magnoliopsida; order Rosales; family Rosaceae; genus Malus; species Malus sylvestris. Next base: position 52,332,127 of record NC_062274.1, read on the forward strand.
CAAATACTCATGTAGATGGCGCGTAGAAGCAGTTGATGAAATCGTCTCATTTAGTTGGCACAAGTAGCGAATGCGAGTCTCAAAACAAACGGAAGAATGCATGAGTGGTAAAACTCATAAAACCTCGATATGACAAAATTCAAGGCAATGGGCTTTGATAATAAGTTAATCCCGATAATGCCTAAATAAATGCTCCATGAGGGCAAATTGAGAAACCAATATATAGCATTATGAGTTTAAATACATAAAAATGACATGTAAATAGTTTAAATTCAATTATGCTGATGTGGCCTCAAATTAAAGCACCTTAATCAAAAGTTCAAAAACTTTAATAAAAAATTAAAATACCCTAGATGTTTAGTCAAAACATTGTAAAAATGGAGCGGTGGATTCTAATTTCTCCTATAATGAATTTAATGTACCTAAATGAAGAAGACAAAGTATATCGAAATGTATTGTATAACAAAAATTAGTTTACAACAAAATATATTACAATGAATGAAATGAAATGAAATTAATACATTAAAATTATGAAGAAAAAGAGAAATAATTAAAACATCAAAATATAATTAATAAATGAGGTGATTAATGTATTAATTGTCACAATCCGTCCCGAATTATATTTTTATGGCGTGAAATGACTATATTACCCTTGAACGTTTTGTGGGGTTGTGAGGTCTAAGCTTAGGATTTGGACCCATTTCTTTTATTCCTAAGTGTTTGGAACTTAAGTTATTTTCTTGTTTTTGGTTGGGGACCAATCCGGACCACACATACACCCACACACACACATTGATTCTCTCTCTCCTCCCTCTCTCTCGAACTTCCTTCCATTTCCATAATAGTGTACGGACGAACCTTGAACCTTCACTTCCATCCTCAGATCGAACCTATGGAGACTATTTTTAAGTTCCTTGCGAGCCCAGGAACCCTATTGATACCGTTTTTAGAACGTGAAGACCTCGAAAACCCGAGAACTCAAGACCCCAGTTTTGGAGCACTGTTCATGCAGTCATGATTGTGAAGTTTTCAAGGAGTTTTAAGGTTATAAGGAGCCTTGAAACATCCTCACAAAGCTCGGGGAAGAAAGTTGAAGTGATTTGGACGTCGGGAAGTCCAAGTTCGCAAGTTTCAAGTTTTGCCGGATTATCGAGGTTTCTCCGGCAAGATTCCATGGATTTTAGGGCTTGAAATTGGTAAGGTTTTGATCTTCTCGTTGTAAGCTTCATTTTGGTACTAATTTCATGAATTTTGGTTGAGAAATGAAGAAGATATGAAGTTTAGAAATTTTTCCCAGTTTTCGGCGAAGGTGACGAAGTCCGGTGACTCGTCGGAGAAGAAGACGAATATTCCGTCAACTTTGATGGAATAATCCTAACGGTGATTAACGGCGTCAGGTATAATTAACGGAATATGCTTGTGTTTGACGGAATATTCCCTAACGACTTTAACTATTCTGTCCCCCGTGCCAGGCACGTGCTTGCCCATGGACCGCGTGTCTGGTCGTGCCTTGGCCGGAGCGTGGCGGCGCGTCAGTGGTCGAAAGTTTTTTCTAAAAATATGGGGATGTTCCTGAGGTTGAGTAGATCATGGTGGTATATTCAAACACCCCATTTGAGCATTATATAAGAAGTTATTTCCTAGTTTTGTGTATGTGCTTTAAATAATGTTTATTCAGTTATTTCGCATATAGGTGATACCTATCCTGAGAACAAGCGCCATCAATTGAGGCTCGGGGGCTACGATCCTTCGACATACCAGTGAGTGGGCTTTTGGTTTTCCGTATATACCTATATACTTGAGATTTTTCCCAGAAAATGAATTTGAATGATTATACGCTTTGAAATGCCATGCAAAGTATCTGCCTATTTTATTTATGCATTAGTAGTTGCATATATTTATTTGTGGTGTTGCGGACGCACAGGTAAGTGCCAAGTAAGTTTATAATTCAAAGTTATGAGACTGCTTTAGTTATGTGAGATGTGATGTGATGCATTGAAAGCTCATAAACCTTCACCCTGGTGTTAGTGTTTCCGCCCAGAGTTAGGGCACAGTCCTTCATCACATGATGTTCACCTCCCGCACCATATGCTCACCTTGGATCCAAGTTAAGTGCACATGTTTGTCGTACATACCATTATAGATGGTTCCGACTCGTAGGTGACTCGCGAATACTCGCACAGTCTTCATGTGATCGTAGCACTAGAGCATATTTATTTTACACCTAGTCTTGTCGTACAGACCACTTTAGGTGGTTCCGACTCATGTGCAGGATTTGATATGATTGAGATTGATTATGAGCTATATACTCAGCCGTGTAGGGCACGTTAGGCAGATTTCGATTGATATGTTATCTGGCATTGGCATATGTGAATTGAATTACTTATAGCATTTCATTGAGATACTTTGGCACCATTTTCTGAGCATGGTTTGAGATATGTATATATTCTATTTTTCTGGGAAATTATACATGTTTTACAGCGAGGGGTTAGAACTTTTTGAGAAATGAAATGATTTTGAAAAGCATTGTTTTTGCCTACTCACACTTTCTGTTTTGCGCCCCTTCAGGTTTTAGGTAGAAGTGCTTTGGTGGACCTCAGGGATTTCGACAGTGGTTCTAACAGAATATCAAATGTAGGACCACCTTTGGAGTGTTGTATATTTAGTACTTATCCTGCTTGACTGCATTTAGGCGATTTAAGCTCTGGTTGTGTATTTCACACTTAATCTCGCTCTAGCACTTTATCTTAGCTAGTTTTGCTAGTAATTTGGTTTTCATTCCTTCGTATTTCCTTTATATCTTTATTGTTTCCGCACTATGCACATGGTTACGTCACTCCCACGTGACGGCCAACACGCCTTGACTAGGTCGGGGTGTGTCAATAATGGACTAAAATTAGATTTTCATGTTACTCATGGTTCTAGTTTTTTAATTAATGTAAAAGTGTGAACCTTTGAGTTGTATTTCTCAGGATACTAAGTGTCTCTCGCATTACGATCCGCTATGTAAAGAAAAAGATAAATAATTAAAACATCAAAATATAATTAATAAATGAGGTGATTAATGTATCAATGGATTAAAATTGGATTTTGATCTTACTCAAAATTCTAGTTTTTTAATTAATGTAAAAGTGTGAACCTCTGATTAATGTCTCTCGCATTACGATCCGCTATGTAAAGAAAATCTGGGTGCGCCAATTTGCAAACAAGGTGAAACACGAGGACTTGTCATGTTCCTTTTTCTCTCATTTCTTGTGGTTTGGGTTTTCTTTGCCCACTCAAGTAGTCTTTGTGGGGGATGGATGTAGAAAAAGGAAGCTCTTTTCATAAAATTCCGAGGTTGAGCAAAGACTTCTCCTCAAAGCATATGTTTCTTTGTAAAAAAAAAAAAAAAAAAAAAAAAAACCATCTTAAGACAAAAAGGGAATTAAGATCAGCTCTAGAATATTATGCAAGACTAATGTTGAGATGTGAATTGTTATGAATCAAATTACTTGAAAGACACACAATGTGATTTTTAAGGTATGAATCGTATTAGGTTTTTGATTATTTGAATCAGAAGCTGAAAAGTTATAAGCCTGAAGCTTTCTCAAAGTACATTTTACACTGCATACCCATGGCAGTTTGAGGATGATCGGTACTCAAATGAAGAACAATGAGAAATTATGCTATGAAGATCTGGAGAACATTTGCATTTAAAATGCATGTGAATGCCCTCTCCAGGGCTACCTCACAATGTAGTTCAATGTCAAATGGATGTTTCCAATATTATTTCTTAAATGCGAAAATTCTTCAAATCTGCTTTCCTCCTAGGCTGGTGAAGGCGATTGTTGCAACTGGACCGGTGTTGCCTGCGACAATTTAACCAGTCACGTACATTTCTTCTTTCTTTATGTTACTTTTTATGGAAAATACATTTCTTTTTGAGTTGTGAGTTGAGTGTTGTTTTATTCTTTCTTTATGTTACTTTATATGGAATATACGTTTCTTCTAGTTTAAGCTTTTTACTCTCAAAATAATTCTCTATCCTTCCAATTGTTGATGAGATTAGTGACAAAATATAAAAACTTACATTGCAACTTGATCTCCTCAAAACTACCAAAATGCCAACGAAAAGTAGCGTTTCCCCTGTAAATCCGATTGGGTTAAATGTACAGCTTAAAAGGGTATTTCCCACCAACAACGCCACGTGTATGGTACTTTCAAATCCTTGGCCTTGGGTACTGTTCTCTTCTATTGAAATTAAATATCCATTGGTACTTGAGTGAAATAAAATCATTGGGGCCTTATACAAGGGCCAAACTTATTTTAGTTCCAAACATCTTGTTCATTTTTCTCCTCCTAATAAATTAGGGAAGAACTTTGTCTACCATTAAAAGAGATGAATGCTGAAAAAAGTGAGGAGTTTTATTTGATTTTATTTTCAAGAAAAGTAGTTATTAATTTTCATCTACAGAAAAAAAAAATTCGGATCGACCAAGATAAATTTAATTGATCTACAAAAGAGAAGTAATTAAAACATCAAAATATAATTAATAAATGAGGTGATTAATGTATTAATGGACTAAAATTAGATTTTGATCTTACTCATGGTTCTAGTTTTTTTAATTAATGTAAAAGTGTGAACCTTTGAGTTGTATTTCTCAAGTTACATAGTGTCTCTCGCATTACAATCCGAAAAAGGGAAATAATTAAAACATCAAAATATAATTAATAAATGAGGTGATTAATGTATCAATGGATTAAAATTAGATTTGATCTTACTCATAATTCTAGTTTTTTAATTAATTTAAAAGTGTGAACCTTTGATTAATGTCTCTCGCATTACGATCCACTATGTAAAGAAAATCTGGGTGCGCCAATTTGCAAACAAGGTGAAACACGAGGACTTGTAACGTTCCTTTTTCTCTCATTTCTTGTGGTTTGGGTTTTCTTTGCCCACTCAAGTAGCTCAATTATTACTGTCTACCGTCTTTGTGGGGGATGGATGTAGAAAAAGGAAGCTCTTTTCATAAAATTCCAAGGTTGAGCAAAGACTTCTCCTCCAATCATATATACCACTGCTCTCAATTACTTGGGAAAAGCTATGAGAAATTAAGAGTAGTGAGAAATGAGTAATTGAGAGCAGTGGTTTATTAACCAAAACTATGAGAAATTAAATAGTCATTGGTACTTGAGTGAAATAAAATCATTGGGACCTTGTACAAGGCCAAACTTATTTTACTTCCAAACAGCTTGTTTATTTTTTTTTTCTCCTCCTAATAAATTAGGGCAGAACATTGTCTACCCTAAAAGAGATGAATGGTGAAAAAAGTGATGAATTTTTTTTTTTTTTTTTTTTAAAAAGTGATGAATTTTTTTATATTTTATTTTTAAGCAAAAGTAGTTATTAATTTTCATCTAAAAAGTGTGTGTGTATATAGCACTCTAAATGTCTACAATGAGACATCTAATTCTAATTTTCTCAATTAAATATCCAATAGTACTAGAGTAAAATAAGGGCATTCGGCCTTGTCAATCTACAATTCTCTTCGGGAATTTGTTTTGGGGAGGGATCATCCTTTTTGTCTCATATCTCTTGGCCCACTTCCGTCTTTGGCGGGATGGATGTAGAAAAATGATTTCTAATAAATATAAAGAGTAGGGCCGAGGTTGTGTATATATAGCACTACTCTAAATTACTCATTCCTCACATCCATTACCTACTCCATATCTATATGGCGAGAGTGATGACACTTGTTTCCCTACTCACCTTTCTTCTATCCATTGCGTCTTTTACACTTACCTTATGCAATCGAAACCTTAATTTACCACCATGCAAAGAAAATGAGAGACGAGCCCTTCTTATGTTCAAGAAAGATCTCATTGATTCTTCAAATCTGCTTTCCTCTTGGGTTGGAGAAGGCGATTGTTGCACCTGGACTGGTGTTGCCTGCGACAATGTAACCGCTCATGTCCGAGAGCTCCACCTTGCTGGTAATTATGATCAAGTGACTGGTGAGGAACATACGCTGGGTGGTAAGGTAAATCCTTCTCTCCTCAATTTAAAGCATCTCAGCTACTTGGATTTAAGCGGCAATCATTTTGAAGGACTACAGATTCCCGGCTTTTTGGGTTCTCTTAAAGGTTGAAGACATCTTGACCTCTCGTTTGCAGGGTTCAACGGAACCATTCCTCATCAGTTGGGAAATCTCTCGAGCCTGCGTTATCTGGACCTTTCTTCCAACTCTGATTTGATGGTCGAGAATCTCAAATGGCTCTCTGGTCTTTCTCTGTTGAAACATCTTGACATGAGTTATGTAGATCTTACCAGCGCATCTTGTTGGTTACATGTAAACACACTCCCTTCTCTGCTGGTAGAGTTACATTGTCTTTACTGCAGACTTTATCACATGCCAAGTGGTATTGCGAACTTGACAAGTCTTAAATTTCTTTATCTACCCGGGAACTATTTCAACTCTACCATACCTTCATGGTTGTACAGTTTGAACCATCTTGAGTCCCTTGATCTTTCTCAGAATGCTTTCCATGGTGAAATTTCGAGTTCCCTTGGAAACTTGACAGCCCTTGTTGATCTTCAATTAAGTTGGAATCAGCTTGAAGGGGAAATCCCAAACTCATTGGGAAATCTTTGTAAGTTGACTTCTGTTGATCTATTGTCAAATAATTTTAGGGGGAGGGTATCAGAAATCTTTGAAAGTTTGTCTCGGTGTAGTTCTGATCAAATAGATTCTTTAGATTTTTCGACTAATAATTTTTCAGGTCATTTATCTGGTAAGCTAGGAATTTTTAAACATTTAAGTTCTCTTGATCTTTCATATAATTCTATATCAAGTCACATTCCAATATCCTTAGGAAATCTATCAAGCTTACAATACTTGGTCATTGATCACAATTCATTCGAGGGTGTTGTCTCTGAAGCTCATTTTACTAATCTTACAAGATTGAAAATCTTTACTGCAAATGAGAACTCCTTGACTCTTAAAACCAACTATGACTGGGTTCCTCCATTTCAACTTTCTATCTTGAGTTTAGATTCTTGGCGTCTGGACCCATCAGAGTTGCCTGCTTGGCTTCAGAGTCAAAAACATTTGCACTTTCTTCACATGTCCAATTCAGGAATTTCAGGTACCATTCCGACTTGGTTTTGGAACATTTTTTCGTATGGTGTAGGAAACTATGTGGATCTCTCGAGTAATCAATTGTCCGGGGAGGTTCCAAACATAGTTTCTATAGGTTCAGAATTTGTAATTGACTTAAGATCTAACCAGTTCAACGGTTCATTGCCTCTTGTGTCTTCGACAGTGTCCACACTAGATCTTTCCAATTCATCATTTTCGGGAACTCTCTCTCACTTCTTTTGTGATAGGAGTGATGTACCTAAAAAGCTTCAAGTTCTTTATCTACATAACAATCTCCTCAATGGAGAAATTACTGATTGTTGGTTACACTGGCCAAACTTGACAACTGTGAATTTAGATCACAACAATTTGACAGGGAAAATTCCAAAGCTCTATTGGAGACTTACTTTCCCTTCGATCATTGCACTTGCGCAATAATAGCCTATCTGGAGAATTACCCCTGTCCCTACAAAACTGTGAGCAGTTGTTACTTCTTGACCTTGCTGAAAACAAGTTTGTTGGAGGCATTCCAATATGGTTTGGGCAAAGCTTGGTAGTTCTTACTCTTCGTTCAAACAAGTTTCATGGCGCCATTCCTGATGAACTTTGTAGTCTCACAAGTCTCCAAATCTTGGACCTTGCGCATAACAATCTCTCGGGAACGATACCAAGATGCTTCCAAAAATTTTCATCCATGGCCACTACCTTTTCAAGCGAAGGATGTACCAGTATTGCAAAGGCCGGTATTATTTTTGATATGATTGATAAGCTCTACATAGGGAATACCTACATAGAGAATGTGGATTTTGTGTAAAGGCAGAGAAGTGAAATATGACACAGTGCTTCGTTTGGTAACTAGCTTGGACCTTTCAAGTAACATGATATATGAAGAAATCCCCGAAGAGCTGACCAACCTCATTATCTTGCAAACATTGAATTTATCTTCTGACCAGAAGAATCCCTTCCAAAATCGGGGATATGAGAATGTTAGAGTCGCTTGATTTGTCCGTGAACCAACTTTCTGGCGAAATTTCTCCAAGCATATCGAACTTGACATTTCTCAGTTATTTGAATTTGTCCTATAACAATCTGATAGGGCAGATTCCAAAAAGCACTCAACTTCAGAGCTTTGATCAGTCTAGTTATGTTGGCAATAAACTTTGCGGACCTCCATTGGAAGAGCGTTGCAGTACAAATGAGGTCATGCCACCGATAGGTGATGGGAAGCACAGAGAAGGTCATTTACTTGAAGACGGTGGGTTCTATTTGAGCTTGGGGCTTGGATTTGCATTTGGGTTTTGGATTATTCTTGGTTCATTGTTGTCTAATGTGCCATGGAGCAATGCATTTTCTCAGTTCCAAAATAACATTGTGAAGAAGCTCTATGCCGCAATCGTTGAACGTTATTAACTATTTTTTTATGTTTTTTCTTTTTTTCTTTTGAACTTTATTTAATTTCTTATGTAATTTTTATGTTATTTCTTATTTATTTTTAAAACTTTATTTATTTTTATTTAATTTATTATGCAATTTTAATGTAATTATTTATTTATTTTTGTACTTTATTTAAACACATGAAATAAGATTACATAAACTCACCAAATAAACTTAAAAACAAAACACACTACATAGAATTACATAAACTTAAAAAAAAATACAATTTATTCTTCAACCACAAGCCTCATTTTAATTATCTTCATCTTCATGCAATCCCCACTGGTGCTCAATCAAGTCATTCTGGCGGGTTACGTGCCAGTATGGCTCTTGCACATCAGTGTACCACTGAACGATCAATTCATTGTAATGTCCATCACGTTCAAGGGATCTTCGGTCCAGTCATGAGCACAGTATACGTGTTCTTGAGTTGTTCATCGAATCCGGCTTATATTCATCGACGACATCATAATCATACTCATCTTCAACAATCATGTTGTGGAGAATAATACATGTCATCATGATGGATCAAAGAGCCTCGACATCAAACATTCTAGCTGCAGCCCTGACAATCGCCCAACGAGCTTGCAGGATACCAAAACAACGCTCGACATCCTTCTTACACCCTTCTTGACATTTTGCGAAGTGTTTTTCCTTTTCAGTCTGTGGATGTGGCACTGTTTTGACAAATGTTGACCACCTTGGGTAAATGCCATCTGCAAGGTAGTATGATCCCTCGTATTGGGTAGCATTAACCCAATATATGCATCTCAGCGAGTTTCCTTGCAGTAGTTTGTCGAACATTAGGGATTGGGCAAGGACATTTAGGTCATTCTGAGCTCCTGGAACACCAAAAAAAGCATGCCAAATCCATGTATCAAATGAAGCAACCGCTTCCAAAATGATGCTTTTGGCTCATTTTCTGTCACCATAAGCTCCTTGCCACGCACTTGGACAGTTTTTCCAAGTCTAGTACATGCAATCGATGCTTCCAATCATGCCAGGGAAGTCTCACATCTCACCCTTCCTCAGAAGCCTTCGCATGTCCCTTGGTGTGGGTGTTCAGAGGTACTCATTGGTGTAAAAGGCTTCAATTGCAAAGCAAAACCGCATCAGGGACTCCATAACAGCTGTTTTTCCCATCCTCGCGATCTCATCCACTTGATCTGCAGATACTCCATATGCAAGCATTCGCAAAGATGCCATAATTTTTTGCTCAGGAATAAGACCTAGAACATGAAAAGCATCCTCTTTTTGCACAAAGTATGGATCATGGTTGCAAATAGCACTCATGATTTTTTCGAACAAATTTCGTTGCATTCTAAAACGATGTCTAAAAACACGATCAGGGAATATGCTGTTGGGAATAAAATAATCTTCCAATAGATCTTTATATCGTCTTTCCCTTTTTTTATCGAGGTTTGCAGCACGTCTTGGTTTGGCTATCTGACCCACGGTTTCCATGACACAGCGGGAATGTGATGCCCTCTGGCTTTTATGGTGATCATCCTCATCCTCCTCCATGAAGAAAGCCTCATCTCCACCTCCACCTTCCTCGAGATTGGCCAATTATGCCTGTTGTGCCAACAACCTTTCATGTTGCTCCTGCAACTGTTTATACAGTCTCCTTGAAGAACACATTGTAATAAGAACTCAGGATTTGAAAACGATGAACAAGGATTCTGAGCTAAAAAGAAGGATTGAGCTTGGTGTGAGGATGGATGTAGGGATGTAGGGTTTATATGGACAAAAAAAGAAAGGATGAGGTTCTGGACAATGCCACGTGGCACTACGTGATTGGTTGAAAATCTTATCGAAATCTTGGCTAAATTATTGTAAACCGAAAGTGATACGTGGTGTGTCGGGATTGGTCAAAAATATTATCAGAAATCTATCCACAAAATAGTACGTTCGGATAATAACACGTGGCATGACGTGATTGGTTGAAAATCTTATCGAAATCTTGGTTAAATTATTGTAATACGGAAGTGACACGTGGCGCGTCGAGATAGGTTGAAAATCTTAGCGGAAATCTATTCACAAAATAGTACGTTCGGATAATGACACGTGGCGTGACGAGATTGGTTAAAAATCTTATTCGAAATTAAAACTATTTTATTTCTTTATTCTTTTAGAAAAAAAGTTAAAGATATTTTAAATGGGCTGGGTGCCAGCGCATTTTTTTAGAGGTAGAGATGCATTGGTGTATTACTGTTCATTGAAATATGTTACTATTCATTGAAGTGGATAAATGGGTTGGGTGCTGACACTGGCACAAACTCCTTAGGGGTAGACTTACTCTTATTATACGTCACCAAGGCGCCACCTGTATAGAAAAACAATTAAAAACTAAATAAAGTGTGTTTGGGAGTTGAGAGAGAGAGAACGTGAAAGAAGCAAGCGGCTGGGGATGATGAGGAGGCGGAGTGGGAGTCGGAGTCGAAGCCGGAGAGAAGAAGGGGAAGAGAAAGATCCATGACTCGCTTAAATACACACACGGAACGGGAAGAGAAAGAGAAGCAAAAATGGGGAAGGGTCCCTTCTCTTTCAAGCGCAGCAGCAGCACCCGGCGCCGCCCCAAGAAGTTCATTGGTCCTCCCCCTTCCCCTTTTCCCTCGCCGCCGCAGCCGATTCGATCTCCTCCCCCTTTCAACAATGTCAATATAAACAATACCAGTACCAACAACAATAATAGTCTGAGCGCGGTTGTTGCTGGCGGTGGCGGTGGCGTGAAGGGGAAGAAGAAGGCCTGAGGAGCCAGGCTTTGGATGCGGTTTGACCGCTTTAGCGGATCAGAACTCGTCGAGTGTGACAAGAAGGCTATTATTCGACGCGCTGCCATTCCCGCCCGGGACTCGAGGATTCTCGGCCCTGTCTTCTCCCATTCCTCCAGCATCCTTGGTACTCCTCCTCCTCCCCCTTTTTATCTTAGTTTGTCAATTATCTTACTTTATATGTGAATTCTCTTCTGGGTTTTGCTGCTGGTTTTTTAATTGTGTAGCCATAGCATGTAAAGATGTATTAGGTGGTTCAGAGACAAGTGTACGTAGATTAGGTTGCTAGGTAGTTAAAGTTTGTTAACTTACTTAGTGACTAAGATAGCCTTGTCTATATATATATGCAGATATTGTAACACAAATGATTCATTCAATACATAACAAGATACAATTCATTTCTCTCTCTAAGATTGATATTCTCTCAAATCTCTCTTTCTCTCTCAAGAATACATATGACAATCAAGAACTTCTTTATATTTTAACATGGTATCCTCGCCGGTGATGACGCCTTCTCGATCCTGATCTGTGTTTCTTTTTGCTTCTGCATTCCTGATCGCTTTGCTCTGGTGTGCATTTCTGCTCTTGATTTTCCTCTCTTTATAGCTTTGTGAGGTTGTGTATCTGCGCAGTTGCTTTCTTGCCGTTTCTGTCTCATTGTGCACGCCAAGTGTTTGATTAATTGCTTCTTCCACGATTTGTTTGCATTGATATCGTCTTCCAAGATATCTCCACAATTGCATTCCTTGTGAGTTGTTTGTCCGATTCGTCTTTCTAACTCCATAGATTTGTGATCGTTTTCTCCTGAATTCTCAAATTCTTGCAAATATGGTGACTGCTGCACAATTACAGATTGTACAGTCTCCAATCACGACTCTCATTTCGAATGTCTCTAATTCTGTAACTGTGAAGCTTGATGATACAAATTATCTGGTATGGAATTATCAGATTCGATTGCTTCTTGAAAGTCATAGTATTTTTGACTTTGTTGCTGGATCTCGTCCTTGTCCTCCTCGGTTTATAGATGATTTGGATGTTGAAGGTGTGGAAACTGAGGAATTTCAGATTTGGAAAATGCATGATCGTGCTCTCATGCAATTGATCATTGCTACCCTATCTTCTACAGCCATGTCTTGTATCATTGGATGTCTTACTTCTCATGACATGTGGACTACTTTGAAGGATCGGTTCTCCACCGTCACGAAAGCAAGTATTTTTCAGTTGAAAACTGAATTGCAGAATATCAAGAAAGGCTCTGATTCTGTCTCTCAATATCTTCAAAGGATCAAGGATGTCCGTGATCATCTCTCTGCTGCCGGAGTACTCTTTGAAGATGATGACATTGTCATCTTGGCACTTAAGGGCTTGCCTGCTGAGTATAATACTTTTCGAACAGTTATAAGGGGGAGAGACAATGTTATTTCACTCAAAGATTTCAGGTCTCAGCTATTAGCCGAGGAAGCTGTGGTTGAAAATACTTCTGTGAGTGATTCTTTTGTGTCTGCAATGATGGCAAATGATACCAAAGGCAAAGGAAAGGCTCTGATGTTGGGCGAAGGGTCTCCTCAAACTCAATCAAAGCCATATAGTCCTACTAGTTCAATCAATGCTGGTTCTTATATTGGTGGTTCTTCTAATCACAATGGAGGGTACAGTTTTAACTACAGAGGCAGAGGAAGAGGTAGAAACTACTATAATTCCACTCCTAGGTTTCAATCGGGGTTTTCCAATTCCAATGCTGGAATACTTGGTCCAGGGAAGCCACATGTCTCTACATGTCCTGACCATGGTTATGATATTCCAACCTGCCAAATCTGTAACAAACGAGGTCATGTTGCTGTTGATTGCTTCCAGCGACATTCTTCTTCTCCTAATCCACCTTCTAGGCCTCAGTGTCAAATTTGTTGGAAATTTGGCCATACTGCCTTACAGTGCTATCATCGCAATGATTTCTCACATCAAGGACGGGCTCCTTCTTCTACTCTATCCGCTATGCATACCACTTACCAACCATCAGCACCTTCAGACCAGTTTTGGGTGGCTGATACAGGAGCAACATCTCACATGACTTCTGATTTGGCAAATTTGAATTTTGCTACTCCCTTCTCTGGTACAGATACCGTAACCACAGCCAGTGGTTCAGGTTTAAACATATCTCATATTGGCTCTAGTACACTCCGAACACCTCAATATGCATTTGAATTACACAAAATTCTGCATGTTCCTCATATTTCTCAACATTTATTATCCATTTATAGACTTTGTAAGGATAACAAATGTCGATTTATATGTGATGAGTTTTATTACTGGATCCAGGACAAGGTCACAGGGAGAATTCTTCTCCAGGGGCTGTGTAGAGCTGGCTTATATCCCATTCCCTTCTCTCTTCCTCAACATCTCATCAATAAAGCTCATCAACCTTCTGCATACAATACCACACATTCCGGTTTTCTTGGTCAACAAGTCAAAATAACGTTGTGGCACCACAGGCTCGGCCATCCTTCCAACATTGTGACTTCTACAATGTTAAAACAATCCAATATCTCTGTGCCTGTTTCTCATGTGTCTTCTGTTTGTAAATCATGTTTAGAGGGCAAATTTTCTAAACTTCCTTTTGTTTTTCCTGCACATAAAACTGTAACTCCCTTGGAGGTGATACATAGTGATGTTTGGGGACCTTCTTCCACTGTTTCGGTTGAAGGTTACAAATACTATGTTACATTTGTGGATGAATGTACCAGGTTTACCTGGATCTTTCCAATGATTAATAAAAGTGAAGTGTTCCATATCTTTGCTCAGTTTTATCAGTTTTTGAAAACTCAATTTTCTGCCCCTCTCAAAGTTTTTCAAAGTGATGGAGGGGGTGAGTACTCTAGTCATCAATTTCAACATTTCTTACTTTCCAAGGGTATAGTTCATAACAAATCATGCCCTTACACCCCTGAGCAGAATGGTCTTGCCGAGAGAAAGCATCGCCATATTTTAGAAACTGCCATCACTCTTCTCCAAAATGCTTCCATGCCCTCTAAGTATTGGTTTCATGCATGTGCTGCTTCTGTGTACCTTATTAATCGCATGCCATGTCAAACCTTGCACATGTTTTCACCCAATAAATGTCTTTTTGGTCAACCTCCTCAAATTTCTCATCTTAAAATTTTTGGTTGTGCATGCTATCCTCTTTTAAAACCATATAATACCACTAAGTTGCAACCCAAAACATCTCAATGTGTATTTCTTGGTTATGCAGGCCAATACAAAGGTTATTTGTGTCTTAATCTTCTTACCAATAAAATCCTGGTTTCTAGGCATGTGTTGTTTGATGAATTTGATTTTCCATTTTCCATTTCTCAGTCCTCATCTCCTCAGTCTCCTAACATTTTCTCACAGTCACGGGTGCCTGTTCCTATCCCTCGGTCCTTACCACCCTTAGTCACCTCTCAAAACCTAGTCATACCTCCTCAACCATCTTCTTCCCTTGCTCCTTCCCCTCCACCCTCAGAATCCTTGCAAACCCTTCCCTCTCCTACCATTGAGCCAGCTTCTCCGAGGTCTACACAGTCTCAAATACCTATTGATCCGGATTTTCAAATCGAACAATTCCCTGTTGTTCTTCCCCTTCCCTCAGTGAGTTTGCACCCCATGCAAACTCGGTCCAAAAGTGGAATCTCAAAGAGAAAAGTGTTCACCGCAACTGTTCAGTCCTCTACACAAGGTAGTGAACCTACTTCCTACAAATCTGCGAGTAAATGTCCTGAGTGGCAAGCAGCTATGCAAGAAGAGATAGATGCTCTTCATGCTCAAAACACTTGGAGTTTAGTTCCTCTTCCCTCTGGGAAGAATTTGGTTGGTTGCAAGTGGGTGTATCGGATCAAAACACATTCTGATGGTTCTATAGCTCGGTATAAAGCCAGGTTGGTTGCCAAAGGCTATAATCAGGAGGAAGGTATTGATTATACTGAGACTTTCAGCCCTGTTGTTAAACCAACAACTGTGCGGTTGATCCTGGCTTTGGCAGCTCAATTCAATTGGTCCTTGCGTCAATTAGATGTCAAGAATGCATTTCTGCATGGTGAGTTACATGAGGAAGTGTATATGACTCAACCTCCTGGATTTCAGAGTGTTGCTTCTTCTTCTCAGTATGTGTGTAAGCTCAATAAGTCCTTGTATGGCCTGAAGCAAGCTCCCCGGGCTTGGAATGAACGATTTACAAGTTATTTACCTGGTTTGGGTTTTCAGTCCTCCTTTGCAGATCCTTCTTTATTTGTTAAACATAATGGTGCTGGTACGGTTGTGTTGTTACTCTATGTAGATGATATTATTCTTACAGGCAGTTCATCTACACTGATTGATGATGTTATTGTGGAATTAACAAAGGAGTTTGATATGAAGGATTTGGGTCAGTTGAATTACTTTCTGGGGTTGCAGGTTTCATATCAATCTGGTGGCCTGTTTGTCTCTCAATCCAAATACATCAAAGATCTATTAAGCAAAGTTGATTTGCAAGATTCTAAGTCCTGTCCTACCCCTTGCTTACCATACCACAGACTTCTTAAAGATGATGGTGATCCTTATCACAGTCCAGAGCAATATAGGAGTATTGTTGGGGCCTTGCAGTATGTGACTTTTACAAGGCCAGACATTGCCTTTTCTGTCAATCAATGCTGTCAGTTTATGCATTCTCCCATGACTTCTCATGTTATTGCAGTTAAGCGTATTCTTCGTTACCTTCGTGGCACACTGGACTATGGTCTCCATTTCAAA
This sequence comes from Malus sylvestris, assembly GCF_916048215.2. Taxonomy (NCBI): domain Eukaryota; kingdom Viridiplantae; phylum Streptophyta; class Magnoliopsida; order Rosales; family Rosaceae; genus Malus; species Malus sylvestris. The sequence continues at coordinate 52,348,217 of NC_062274.1, forward strand.
CCTGGACAATTACATCTGCAAGCATACAGTGATGCAGATTGGGCTGGTGATCCCAATGATCGCCGATCCACTTCAGGGCATGTCGTATACTTTGGTTCCAGTCCCATATCATGGGCTTCTAAGAAACAACACACTGTCTCCAGATCTTCGACTGAGGCCGAATATAGAGCACTAGCTATTGCAGCTGCAGAATTGGCCTGGATTCGTCAGTTGTTATGTGATCTCCATGTTTCTGTTTTCACTGCACCAGTGATATACTGTGACAATATTTCGGCAATTGCTTTATCTTCTAATCCAGTTTTTCATTCTCGGGTGAAGCACATTGAGATAGATTACCATTTTGTCCGGGAAAGGGTGATTCGAGGTGATTTGAATGTTTGCCATGTGTCTTCAAAGGAACAGTTTGCAGATATTCTTACTAAGGGCCTTGCTGCTCCTTTGTTTCAGTCTCATTGTTCCAATCTCATGCTTAGTTCGATCAAGCATGAGATTGCGGGGGGATGTAAAGATGTATTAGGTGGTTCAGATTTAGACAAGTGTACGTAGATTAGGTTGCTAGGTAGTTAAAGTTTGTTAACTTACTTAGTGACTAAGATAGCCTTGTCTATATATATATGTAGATATTGTAACACAAATGATTCATTCAATACATAACAAGATACAATTCATTTCTCTCTCTAAGATTGATATTCTCTCAAATCTCTCTTTCTCTCTCAAGAATACATATGACAATCAAGAACTTCTTTATATTTTAACATAGCAGACCATGATGACCAATGGAAATATGTTTTCTCATTTCAATTGCAGCTAGGGAGAAGGCCATGGTGGTTAATTTTGAGTTTATAAAGGCTATATTACAGCCGAAGAGGTTTTGTTGCTTGATCCTCTTCGGCAGGAGGTTCTTCCATTTGCGGATCAGCTAAGGCAACAACTTCCTCGGAAAAGGCAATCCAGGATAGAAGAAGCAAGTCCACTTGATGAACAAGATAGTGGAATGAATGTTTCAACCGGAAGGCAATGGTTACCTGTTCCTGAAGCCGTTGAAGGTGTGCAGTGTGATCTCCCATTTGAGTTTCAGGTTCTGGAGATTGCATTAGAAGTTGTCTGTACATACTTGAATTCTAGTATGGCAGACCTTGAGAGAGAAGCCTACCCTGTTTTAGATGAACTGGCTTGAAACGTTAGCATCAAAAACCTTGAACTTGTGAGGAGTTTGAAAAGCATTCTTACGCGTTTGCTTGCATGTGTACAGAAGGTATGTTTGCTTAACCCTTCTTCTTTATTCAGATGATTTGCTATGCCGCATGTCTAATTTCAATTATTTCCGGCATCAATAACCTGAGGCAACTTGGAGTTAAAATATTTGTCAATTCATAGTTTTTGTGATATTTCAATTTGTTTTGAAAACTGGAAGAGGTTTTTGGAGCCACTGGTGCCTTAAATAACCTAACACTATCTACTACGAATATAAAGCAGTAAATCCCAGATTGACATAAATAAACCCCAGTTAAGTTTCTCCACAGAATCTGCTTCAAGAATGTTTCATGAATTAGGAACTGAAGCAAACAGATACATCAATATATCAAAGATTGAAATTTGTAATGATAGTGCGCTCGTAAAATGTCATTCAATTCACTAATAAAAGCATCTTTACATTCCTTCTGCATATATTTCCGGTCGCCTCACTGAATAATTTGATTATAGTTGAGAGCCATAGTCATCAACTCTTGTTTTGTTGAGTTACCTTTATCTGTGTTTCATATTTAAGTGACATGGAAATACAATTTTTAATAGCCTTTCCTGCATTCATGCCATATGAAGAATAGCTAAGGTTTCTGGCATCTAAGTCCCAAACTTTAAATCATACCTTAGCCTATGTTTAATACACAAGTAAACATAAAAGGATTTAGGAAATTGAAAATATGATGTTTGAGATGACAGAGTTCCATTTTCTAAATCCTCCTATGGGTAAGTGACATGAAGGTTTGAATAATTTTTTAAAGCATCTCATGTTCTGGTGAATAATAAGATATTTCTGATGATATTTTTATTCCCCACGCTTCCCATAGACTTGTTCTGGACCTCTGGTTTTAGTATTGACATTGTTAGCCTGAATAACTGAGTGGATATGAATTGAATTAATAATAAGTTGCATAGCGCCTCCAGCAATGGAGATGAGATCTTGAAGGTTCAAAAGTTTGCGAAATGGGCTCTGAAATGTATAGGCTTTCATTCTCGTTCCCTAGGCAATAAGGATAGAGTTAACAACAGCTTATCGGTTGAGATCCAACTCCAGTTATCACCATTTAAGGCGTTCATTGATCTTGTTGGTAACCAACTTTCTGGGAAGGAGCGAGCTAGCACAAAGAGGGCTATTGGTTGTTCTATACGGGGGTTCATATTTTGGTTATTTTTCCAAATTTCCCGTTTCGGAACTAATTTTCTTAGCTAGGTTACGATGTGGCCATGATCATGCAAACTTAGAATTTGAAGTGAATTATTTTCAAGTTTTCAATTTCATTGAGTATCGTTTGTTGTGTTTATCAGTGATTAGCTACCATTTTGTTTTTTACTTGTAAATTTGATGCAAGTTGTGCAGATGTCATGTTTTCAACTTGAGTTAGACCTTCTTGCAAATAGATACCATGAAATACCTAGATGCCACATTCTATAATTTGTGTAGTTTTTATATAATTTTCACTTATCGTAATGGGGTGAAGAAAAACAGGTCGGTTCGTGATCCTGTTTTGTAACTTTTCAGGTTGCTGGATAGACGCAAGCATACAGTGATGCTTTATCTTACGCTACCATACGAGGAGCGGGACATCAAGCTCCAATTTCACTGCCAGAAATCAAGAACTGAAAAGGTCTCTGATGGTTCCTTAATTACTAATGTGTCAACAATTTGGGAGTATCATCATTCATGAGGACAATAACTCAGGAATGGCTGGCTACATCCAACCAAGGTATAAAATATCGATGATATTGGAAATATCGGTAGTCCAAAAACACGGAAATTTCGATAGAAATATCGGGATATTATCGATATCGATAAAAATTGAATAAAAACCACAGAAATTGTAAGAAAAACTTGGAAATTTTTATTGAAACTTTGCAGGATGTTTATTTAGTCAATCATCTATTAGTTTATCACAAAAAAATTGGAAGGAAATGCATTGCATGATGGATTTAACTGATTTAAGTTAATTATATAGCGAGCTGACAAACATTGTGAGTAGAAAATATGTAATAATTAATGAAAGAAGTTTAAACACATCATAATCATTTATATATAATGAATTAGTATAATATTTTACACTTCATACATTGCATGGTAAGATACATGAGTGACTTAGTACCATATATAGGTTTAAAATATCGATGATATCGTAAATATCGGTAGTTCAAAAACACGAAAATTTCGATGGAAATATCGGGATAATATCGATATTTTAGACCTTGCATCCAACTGATAAAATAATTGTTCCCTTAACGGAAAAAATGGCGAATGTATGTTTCTTGCATCCAACTTATAATAGTTTTAACTTCCTTTAATTTTATTTTTATTTTTATGAAAGGATGATAATGGATTAGACGAGTTAAATTACATATAAGGCTTGGTCGTCGGACTACAATAGTAGCCTTATATCCCCACACATGGTGGTTAGAAAGAATCAAAACCTTGGGATTAACCACCAACTACAAAGTAGACCACTTCATTTCCACAGAGAGCAATTGAAAAAGGCTAACTCCACAAAAGAACGATCACACGGCCCATATCTATGAAATTTTATTAAATAATGAAAAGAGATGATAAAAGAAAACAATCGGGGTGACGAGGCCTAAACCCGCGATGAGAAGAACAAAGAAACATCAACGAAAACAAAAAAAAGGACAAAACTCAAGGTCACGATCATGGGCGGCATCTGTAAAATCTGGAATAGTAACAACCAGCACAAGATGAGTCCAATACATGGTACCCTACTCAAATCCACTTGACTCGCAAACAAGATAAATGGTCAACTTATGGAAAGCGTCTAGTATTTCAAACCAATAAAGTCGCCTTCGTACTAGTAGTCGGTAGTCCTACTGATTAATGCCTTGTTCATTTTTCTTCCCCGGGCACTCTTGAACGACTTATAACCCAGCGAAGAACACTGTCTACCATTGGAGATAAATTGAGAAAAATCGACACTTATGTGGTCCATTGCTAGGCCGTCAAAGAAGAAGTCTTTCTGTTATGAATTTTATTTTTCTTCTAGATGACTACTCATTTATCTCACAGAATGCATATTTCAAAGAACCTTATTGGAATTGTTGTATTTCTCAAGTTATTCATTTATCTTACAGAAAGCGTATTTCAGGAAAAATTATCTGTGTCACTTTGAGTCGAGGCACATAGCATGCTTTAGTTCTTAAATTGCTAGAGTTTATCCCAAAGAAAACTCCAGCATATGTTATGGATTCCAACAATGTCTTCGTTTGTTTAAGACCCCATTGAATATTAGAGGTGGTTCATCTTATATGCCCGATCCCTGGCTGGACTTGGAAAAGTCTCAAACTCTTCCTTTGGGATAAACGATGAACTCGTATGTTGTTTTGAGAAAAGTCGCCTTCGTACTTCTTAGTCTGTAGTCCTACTAATTAATGTCTTCTCCTTCATTTTTCTTCCCCGGCCCCTCTTGAATGACTTATAACTAAGTGAAAGACGCTGTCTACCATTGAAGATGATAAATTGAGAAAAAGCGACACTTATGTGGCCCATTGCTAGGCCGCCAAAGAAGAACTTATCATGCTCCTTTTTCTCTCATTTCTTGTGGTTTGGATCAAGGCATGTCTTGCTTGGGTTTCTTTGCCCACTCAAAGTGGCTAACTCGAGACCAAGACAGTCACTTTCGAGCCGTTTTCCGGTCAAACCACGGAGATTTAGCCATCGAAAAAGATACCATTATCTTCGTCTCATCGAGAAGTATTATTTTCATTTTTGAATCACTTGATTTTGTTGAGTATTGAAGAAGTTATGAACGTTTAAAGTTTACCCAATTTCCAGTGAGTTTTCAAGTTTTCACTCGGACCAGTCAACTTTGAGGCTATTTTCCGACAATCTCTGGCAACCATTGGGCTTCAAAATGGTAGAATCTTATTCTACACTTTCCTATCTTCATTTTGATATATTATGGGTCAAATTTTGGTTTAGAAACGATTGAGTTACAAAGCTTTGAAAATTGCCCAAACTTGCGCCCAAGAGCTTCGGGAACACTTAACGGAGTTTTTAACGGAATGACCAAAATGATAGATGATGGACAATCTCAGGGACCACTTTTATCGATTTGGAATTTCAGGGACTAAAGTGATGTGTTATGCAAATCTTAGGGACCATTTTGGCGATTTAGCCAACAATTATTGCTATCTACATGCCTGATTACAACCACATGACTTTTTCCTTGTGGATCAAGTTTGAACCATCACTGCCTGGAATTTGTATTGGGGATGCACCATTACTTTTGTGGGGCTGGATGCTGAAAAAGGAAGCTTTTTTCATAAAATTTCAAGGTTGGGCAAAACCTCCTCCTCCATTACGTACGAAGAGGCCATGGAGGATCAAAATTAGACGATTGAAGAGCAGAAATAACACTAGAGCTATCACTTTTCAACCAAAGACAATGTCAACCTAGCTAATATGCAAACTCTACACCAATAATAATTGCAGATAATTCTGCTAAAAAAAAAAAAAATAAAGTTTTCAATTTAGGTTGTATTTTATCTTACAAGTAATGATAGCAGAAACCACCCAGAAAATGACCATGGCAGTTCCTGAAAACTTCATATGTATTAAGTTTAATCCAAGGAAACCAAGGAGGAGACCAAATGATAGGAAGAATAGTAGGCGTCTTGCGAGAGATAGGTCGGATCCCCATCGAAGAGATGTTTCGAGTGTCAAAACCCTGAAAGTAACCAGTAATAAACTTTTCACCATGAACAATCGCAAAATTGATAGACATGCAGAGATGATGAAAATAGAGTGGTCGGCCTTAAAAAATAAACTTATTTCAAGCCTTCCAAATAGTTGCAATAGTAGAAAGACTCGCAAAAATCCAAAGATTATGCAACTGTTGTAAAAAGTGCTTACGCACATAGATATCCCAAAAAACATCAAAGAATCTGAAAGAGACAAAGAGGTACCAAAATGGCATGCTAACCACCTCCAAAGCTGCCTAGATACCCAAACATCTCGTTCCTTTTTTCCCTTCCTAATAAATTAGGAATGAATATTGTCTTCCATTAAAAGAGTTGAATGATGAAAAAAAGTGATGAATTTTATTTTATTTTCAAGGCACAAGTAGTTATTAATTTCATCTACAGAAAGAATAAATGGAAAATTTTCAAATTGACCAAGATGAATTTAATTGATCTACAAATAAATCTTTCGATCTGAGGACTGCACATTCTTAAAAAAGGACAAGTATTTCATAAAACTAATTCAATAGTGTTGTAGAAATGGATGTCCACTCAAATAATGGGCAAGTTGCCCTTCCACTATTTAGCATGTGATTTACTTGTATAAAAACAAGCCTTATGAAACACAACAAAGGGATAGATAGATGTGAAGAGTTCACGGGAAAGAAAGAGAGGAAGGAAGGAAGAGGAAGAGAGAGAATAGAGGAAGATGAGAGGAGATAATAGAGAGAGTTATCTTTGTACTCCTATTATTTCAAATTATAATGAAAGCGCCGCTGCTGCCCCGAGGACGTACTCCAGTCACACTGACTGTAGAGGAACCTCGTAAATTTTGTGTCTTGTTTCATTTATTCCACTGCACCCACAGTCGATTTTACAACACGTTATCAGCACGAGAAGCTCTTATGTCAGTGGAAAGCACAACGCCACAAATCATGTTCACCTCCTTCAACTGGAATCTCACAGATAAGAAACAATTTTCATTTCATCTTCAAATCTCAGTACAATTGATTTTCTTGAAGCAACTATATATATTGTTGTATGACTGTATATCATCCTTTGCAGAAGCAAAATAGTACATACTCAAAATTCGTAAAGAATTTGACAGCAATGTAAACAGCCTCTGAACTCCAACTTGCGGACCTCGGATTAAAATACTTTCTTCTTGAAAGTTGTTCGTCCACTCAATATCTACAACATATCAAAATTTCAGAAAACTTTAACGGTGCGATCGTTGCAGATGTCTGAAATACTAAACCAGTTTCCAATTTCCGCAGAAAACTGGACAGCCACCTTATGAGTACCATAACTCTATTTCTGTAGCTCAAATCGAAATTGTTTCTTCACGAAAGTTGTTTGGTATCCTCTTATCCATATCATACTAAAATTTGAACTAAATCTAACGGTTTGATCTTCTCATAAGTTGCAGACACTTTTGACTCCAAAACTTATGGGAACCGTTTCGACTTTTTCGAAACTCACCGGAGGAGGAACACCAATTGGAACTTATTGTTACTTTTACTTCCTGAGTAACTAAAAGGACTTGTTGTTGTGAAATGAAAACATTAATAAAATAAGGACAATTTGGATGGGTGCCCCGACAGAAGTGAAGGGAAGAAATAATAAAAAATAATAATAAAGTTGATAGTGGGAAGTTGATGAGACCATCACCATTATGAAAAGAAATAATAAAATTATATATTTATTTATGTGCATGGTGTTGGTTTAAAGCCCATGTCACAAGTTCTATTTATTTAAAGCAATTTATTTATAGTGGGTAGAATTATTACCCTTTGCTTTAAAGCTTTGATATTTATGTGAATGGTGCTGAATCAAAGCCCTTGTCACAAGCTTTATTTACTTTAAAGCAATTTATTTACCATGGACGGTTTTACCGCCTATTGCTTTAAGTTTTGATGGTGCTGAATTAAAGCCCTTGTCACAAGCTTTATTTACTTAAATGCAATTTTTATTCATTATGGCTGGAATTACCGTTTATTGCTTTAATTTATTTATTGTACTTATCTTTTGTTACAATGAGTATAACAAGGACCCAGAGTTCCTTGATTAGATCAGAACCTGCAGTTTCTTGATCCTCATCACATAAAATGATAGGACCCGAAGTTCCATCATACAAAAAGATCAGGCATGAAGTCCTTTGATCCTGAAGATCAGGACATGAAATTCCTTGATGAGTACCGTAAGTTTAAAGTGCCGCAGTGCCTCAACTTAACCATAATAAAGGACATAAGAGTCTCGGTTCACAGACTATTAAACAAGGACCAGAAGTTCCTTATGTCCATACTTAAAATGGTTTAGCAGAAACATTTATTAAGTGGGTGAAATTGATTACCAACGCTCTGCTCAAGAAAACAAAATTGCCAATTTTCTACATGGGAACATGTAAACTTTACATAATGCATTATTAATTCGGTTGAGACATATTATCAACCATCAATACTTCTCAGTACAACTCGTGTTTGGGAACTAGCCAAACATTATACATTTACGAGTTTTTGGTTGTGTTATCTATGTGCATGTAAGACTGCCACAACGTACTGAAATGAGGCATCATCGTAGATTAGGCATTGATGTTGAACATCATCTATCATTCAATATTTGGAACCCTTGACTGGGGATATGTCTACCGCATGATTTGCGGACTATGATTTTGATAAGACAGTTTTCCTGCCATTAGGGGGAGAAAATAACATCGTTCCAGAAGAACGATGAGAAAATATCATTCCAGAAGAATGATGAGAAAAGACCGTTCCAGAAGAACGAAGAGAATTTGTCTTATTTTGATTCACGAAACAAACAATGAGAAAATGAAATTGAAATAATTGAATGATGCAACGAAAGTGATGAAATCACATATACTTACTGCAAATGTGCCTACAAGAATTGATGTCCCTGTTGGACAAAATAATGAGACAGTAAATGATTTATCTATTGCACGCCTGAAGCGTGGCAGATTTTTAGACTCAAAAGGTTCAGTTATTCGAAAGAAGAATAATATGGCACTACTGAACTATTGCATTCCCGAAGCATAACTGTTGCATGCCAGAAGCATGACAGTCGCCGCATGGATACACGTCCCATATAGGACAATCCACAGACATGGGAATGTTGATGTCTCATACATGAAGCATAATAGACATATAGGTTCCAATGACTCAACTCCCGGAAGTGGAGATTAAAATCCAAGCTCTATAACGCTCAAGAGGAGGTTATGATCCACATTCTCTCAATTATGACTATCCTGGAAGAGATAGCGTCATGCCCTTGAAGAGGCAATGGATATCCAAAGAAATGAAAAGTTTTTATGCATGCGCGTGCACATGAGAGTATGTGATCACGGATTGATGATAACCAATGGTAATTTTGGTTTTTACAAGTAGCTACTAAATTCATCAATAAGCTGTGTTAATATTAAGTCACGTTCTTTTGTTCGTCGACAAAAGAAAAATTATTGGCCAAAAATGGAGAAAGGCAATTCCATTACAAATTTTGTAAGAACGTGGGCAAATGAACATATATATATTTGAATACAATACAAATAGCCAAATGATGTTAAACCAAGGAGGTTATATATGGGCATTTGTAATATAGTGTAATACACTTACATGATATGACACAAGGTTATAAACGAGTTCATATGAATGGAGAATTATATACGAAGGGTTGTGAGTCGCCCATATTATATCTCCATAAGTAAATCCCTCAAGTATACATGGGAGCAAATTGCTCTGTATAAATTCCAAAGGAAAATGTGTCATGAAGTGTAGAAAACTCTTGAAGGATTCAAATTGCTTGAAGTAAGCCTCTGAAGGGTAAAACATAAAATATGTACTCAATACCAATGGATGATATAAATTGCCTTAGTGAGTACTATCATTATGATATTGTTGCAACATACTAAAATCTCTTGCAAGAGTCAATGACATTAAATTATAACTCTTGAAGAGTTGATGATATTAAATTGGGACTCCTGAAGAGTCTAGAAAAATTATAAAGTGTTGAAGGAATTATTGTCTCGAGCTGCAGATCGAACAATCTACCAACACGAATCTTATCCATGATATTTATGATATTAAAAGAATCATATGGATTGAAGATTATGAGTTGAATACTCATATGATGAAGACACTAAGAATAATCATTTATCTTCGTGAGGGTAAAAATAAATTAATATTTGGTCCAGAAGTACCACATCTTAGTGAAGTATATGCTTTATTGTATTTGGCACAATACATTGAATGAAATAAAGCTTATTTATTAATATCTCCAAGAAATTACAGATATATACATACACATGAGTTAAAACAAACAAATAGGATGGAGCCTTCACAAAGGTTGCTCATGTGAAGCCTCAGTACTCGGAAGTACCCCAGAAGGGGGAGGCACTGGAGATTGATCATGTGGCACCCCAGTACTTAGCAAAACACCAGAAGGGGAAGGCATCAGTTGCTTTCGGAATCTAGCAACGAACCTCTGGTGATCACTTTGAATCCGACTTTCGGATTCCTGCAGTTGGACGAGCTTTCTTTTCATGCTCGTAGAGTAACTATTTGCAAGCACGTGTAACACCCTATTCTCGTGCTTGAGCCCTCTGATCTCTTGTTTAAGACTTGCCACCTCCGCCATCAATGATTCAACTTGGCGAGTTTGAGCAAGTAGGCGTTGGCCCATATTGGACACAGAGCCAGCACACTGAACACTGAGAGCCAAGGAGTCTTGAATGGCCGACTCTTCAGACCGTTCTGAAAGGATCTTGTTATCCCTTGGAGTGAGAAGATTCCTAGCTACCACAGTAGCGGTTATGTTATTCTTCATCACAGAGTCCCCAACCGTAAGAGGACCATTAGAAGATAAGAAGGACGGGCGCCATATATTATCCTGACGCTGCTCGTCTGTATCACTCATAAGACTCAAATCTAAGCAAATGTTAGATGGGCAAGTCATTTTTCAGAAATGATGAAGGAAAAACAGAGGTCAAATAAAATTTCAGAAGTGCAAGAAGGTGGAAATTTCTCAGGCAGCAACTTTCTGAGCATACTCTTGAACGCAATTGATGTCTCTATAAAAGAAGAGGCAACAGAGCCGCTTGTTCAAAGATTGAAGCGACACGGCTCTCCGAATTTCAAAAAGCCAGATTTTCCTGAATAAAGTTCGTTGGCATTTTTCAGACGTAATCCCAGCTTTTCAGATGTCGCGTGCAATTTTGTCAAAGATCTCTGACAAAGTTGAAAACGCGTAAATCTTACTGTTCTATTTACACCACAGTTGCTGACAAGAGTAAAAGCACAGCACCACCACTTGCTATTGAGAAATCTCTATATATGTCGACCTCTGTTCTCCATAACAAGGCAGACCTGCAACACTGCAAGAATACCTAACTCTTCCTCATCTCCGAGAATGCATCTTCAACATAGCATCTCGAAATACTCAGTTTTCTTCCTCTCCGAGAATACCTCTTCAAACATGTCACACCAGAGCAAGATTATCACATATCTTCAGGGACCAGAGCAAGATTATCTCATATCATGCAATCTCCCTGTCCTTTCCTTTGTCCATGTTCTTGCCTGCAAAGACAAGGATAAGGAAAGCAATATGTCGGAACCTCCACTCAAACTCCCGGTAAGGAACCGATTGCCTGGAACCTTTCCTGATTGCTTACCTAGTATTGCTCTCGAGTAGTCATCTTCAACGGTTGGAGTTGGGTCTCCAGTCACCAAGAAGTGATGAACCATCCAAATGCAAGGGTTTGCATTCCACTTCTGCACCAGGGGACAAATCCTACAAGAGAAGATGCCACATATGCATGGGGGGAAAAGCAGTGAAAATACTACTTAAGCAAGGGGAGCAAGTAAGGAAAGTGAAAATGATACATTGAAGCATGTGGAGACAAGCGCAACAAACGCGTGCTGATTCATCCCTGACAAAACTGAAGATCACTTGCCACATGAAGCTCCTCATGGTCCAATTTCATTCAAGATCAAGCCTCGAAGGTCCTTAAAGAAATCACAAGTCCGATTCAAGATCAAGTGTTCACTACTCTTGAATCAAATTCCGCTCCAGATAAAATGAGTAAATTCAGACCTTTGGATGCTAGTCTAGCAGAAAGTCCTACAACCCAGTTCAAGAAAAAGCCTGTGGAAAGTTAACAACAAGTAAAACAACTCTTTTAGCAACTCTTCTTACTAAGAGACTAAAGCAGAACGATCAACGATCAACCTAAATGATTTGAAATCTGGGGGAGATACTCATCAGGGGGAGCATTCAAAACAAATTAAGATTTTAACGAGTCAATCGAAGACTTGTGGCCATCCAAGGGGGAGTGTTGTAGAAATGGATGTCCACTCAAATAATGGGCAAGTTGCCCTTCCACTATTTAGCATGTGATTTACTTGTATAAAAACAAGCCTTATGAAACACAACAAAGGGATAGATAGATGTGAAGAGTTCACGGGAAAGAAAGAGAGGAAGGAAGGAAGAGGAAGAGAGAGAATAGAGGAAGATGAGAGGAGATAATAGAGAGAGTTATCTTTGTACTCCTATTATTTCAAATTATAATGAAAGCGCCGCTGCTGCCCCGAGGACGTACTCCAGTCACACTGACTGTAGAGGAACCTCGTAAATTTTGTGTCTTGTTTCATTTATTCCACTGCACCCACAGTCGATTTTACAACAAATAGATCAATTATTGCAACCACATGCTTTTGACTGATTTACAAATTTTTCCATGACGACTTTGTCTCCCTCTTTGTAGGACCGGATGTAGAAAATGAAACAATTACCCTAATATAAACAAGGAAGATAATGAAAGATTTAGCTCTGAGTACTTATCGAACGGACATTAAGATACTGCCAATCCTCAGACTGCAGCCTATCATCATTTGAACACTTGTTCAAATTTACAATTCTTTAGATTATTAATGGTATTTTATTATGAACACTTGTTCAAATTTACAATTCTTTAGATTATTAATGGTATTTTATTATATAATTCTAAGGTTGAGCAAAGACTTCTCCTCCAATTTTGTCTTATTCCTGCTGATTGACTTATAAATTTTCCACAACTTTGTCTACCGTCTTTGCGGGGGATAGATGTAGAAAAAGGAAGCTCTTTTCATAAAATTCCAAGGTTGAGCAAAAGACTTCTCCTCCAATCATATGTTTCTTTGGAAGAAAAAAAAAACCATCTTAAGACAAATGGAAATAAGATCAGCCCTAGAATATTATGCAATACTAATGTTGAGCTGTCAATTATTATGAATCGAATTACTAGAAAGGCACACAATTTGATTTTAAGTTATGAATCGAATTACTTGAAAGACACAAACTGATTGGCTTTTTGTTCAACTCAGTTTGTAATTCCCACATAGATATGTCTACATAAATGTATCGAAGACTACAAAATAAACGAATAGAAAGGAAATAACCTTAAATACTTAGAAAATATCCAACTACAAAGCAATAACTTGAAAGAAATGCAAAATACAAGAGATAAACATACATGTTTGGACCCATTCGGGCAAACTTTCTTGCTAGTCAGGCAAGTTTGTGCAGGTTGTTGAAGTGATTTGAAAAGAGTTTTTCTTAAAGGAAATAGATACTACATGCAATGTAGCACTCTAAGGGGTGGTTTGGAAGTGATGTGCTTAAAAAAAAAAGCTGTGAGGGTTTTAGGTGTTTGGTAAACTGAAAAAAAAGGGCTTATTTTGGAAGCTGCTGTGAGAATAAGCTGAAATCAAAGGAAAAAGCTAAAGCTGCTATTTGCAGCTTTGGAAAACTGGTTTTTTTTTCAAAGCACACGGAGCTACAGCGCTCCTTTAATGAAAAGACTCACTATCAGACTGTTTTTTTTTTCAAAAGCACTTTTACAAAAAGTTTACCAAACACTCTGCTGATTTATTTCACAACCGCTTATTCTCACAACAGTTTTTTTTCAAAGCACAACAATACCAAACTAGCCCTAAATGTCTACAATGAGACATCTAATTCTAATTTTCTCAATTAAATATCCAATAGTACTAGAGTAAAATAAGGGCATTCGGACATTGTCTACCGCCTTTGTCGGGATGGATGTAGAAAAATGATTTCTGATAAATATAAAGAGTAGGGCCGAGGTTGGAGACCTTTACTCTTTACTAATGTGTTGTGTGTATATATAGCACTCCTCTAAATTACTCATTCCTCACATCCATTACCTACTCCATATCTGTATGGCGAGAGTCATAAGACATGTTTCCCTACTCACCTTTCTTCTATCCATTGCGTCTTTTACACTTGCCTTATGCAATCGAAACCTTAATTCACCACCTTGCAAAGAAAATGAGAGACGAGCACTTCTTATGTTCAAGAAAGATCTCAATGATTCTTCAAATCTGCTTTCCTCTTGGGCTGGTGAAGGCGATTGTTGCAACTGGACCGGTGTTGCCTGCGACAATTTAACCGGTCATGTCCGTGAGCTCCACCTTGCTGGTAATTATGATGAAGAGATTGGTGAGTTCCATAGGCTGGGTGGTAAGGTAAATCCTTCTCTACTCAATTTAAAGCATCTCAGCTACTTGGACTTAAGCAGCAATAATTTTGAAGGACTACAGATTCCCAGCTTTTTGTGTTCTCTTAAAGGTTTAAGATATCTTGATCTCTCGAGTGCAGGGTTCAGCGGAACCATTCCTCATCAATTGGGAAATCTCTCGAGCCTACGGTATCTCGACCTTTCTGACAACTATGGTTTGATGGTCGAGAATCTCGAATGGCTCTCTGGTCTCTCTCTGTTGAAACATCTTGACATGGGCTCTGTAGATCTTACCAACGCATCTCATTGGTTACAAGTAAACACATTCCCTTCTCTGCTGGTCGAGTTGCATTTGCCAGGCTGCGAACTTCATCACAAGCCAAGTGGTATTGCGAACTTGACAAGTCTTAAAGTTCTTGATCTATCCGATAACTATTTCAACTCTACCATACCTACATGGTTGTACAGTTTGGGCCATCTTGAGTCCCTCGATCTTTCTTACAATGCTTTTCATGGTGAAATTTCGAGTTCCCTTGGAAACTTGACAGCCCTTGTTCTGCTTAACTTAGCTGGTAATCAACTTAAAGGGGAAATTCCAAACTCATTGGGAAATCTTTGTAAGTTGACTTATTTTGTTCTATGGTCAAATAATTTCACGGGGAGGGTATCAGAAATCTTTGAAAGTTTGTCTCAGTGTAGTTCTGATCAAATAGCTTCTTTATTTTTGGGATTTAATAGTTTTTCAGGTCATTTATCTGGTAAGCTAGGAATTTTTAAAAATTTAAGTTCTCTTGATCTTTCGTATAATTCTATATCAGGTCCCATTCCAGTGTTCTTAGGAAATCTGTCACGCTTGCAATACTGTACCATTGATCACAATTCATTCGAGGGTGTTGTCTCTGAAGCTCATTTTAGTAATCTTACAAGATTGGATACCTTTACTGCAAATGAGAACTCCTTGACTCTTAAAACCAACTATGACTGGGTTCCTCCTTTTCAACTTTCTGAGTTGAGTTTAGGTTCTTGGCGTCTGGACCCATCAGAATTGCCTACATGGCTTCAAAGTCAAAATCAGTTGTCTGTTCTTAACATGTCCACTACAGGAATTTCAGGTACCATTCCGACTTGGTTCTGGAACATCTTTTTGCACGACTGGGGAGGAACCCTTGTAGATCTCTCTCATAATCAGTTGTCTGGCGAGGTTCCAAACATAGTTTCTGCCAACTGGCTAAAACCAAAACAGCATTCCAATTCAAAAATCATGATTAACTTAAGGTCGAACCGGTTCAACGGTTCATTGCCTTTTGTGTCTTCAGCAATGTCTAGACTAGATCTTTCCAATTCATCATTTTCAGGGACTCTCTCTCACTTCTTTTGTGATAGGAGTGATGTACCTAAAGACCTTCAAGTTCTTCATCTTGATAACAATTTCCTCGTTGGAGAAATTCCTGATTGTCTATTACACTGGCCAAACTTGATAGTTGTGAAATTAGATGACAACTATTTGACGGGAAAAATTCCAAGCTCTATCGGGGACTTACTTTCCCTTCAATCATTGCACTTGCGCAATAATAACCTATCTGGAGAATTACATGTGTCCCTACAAAACTGTAAAGAGCTGTTACTTCTTGACCTTGGTGGAAACAAGTTTGTTGGAAGTATTCCAATATGGTTTGGGCAAAGCTTGGTTGTTCTTAGTCTTCGTTCAAATAAGTTCCATGGCAGCATTCCTGATGAACTTTGTAGTCTCATAAAACTCCGAATCTTGGACCTTGCGCATAACAATCTCTCGGGAGCGATACCAAGATGTTTCCAACATTTGTCATCCATGGCCACAGCCACATCAGATTTGGACAATCGGTCTACAGAATTTGTTACCAATTTTATCCTATTTTCTACTGGGTATAATGATATTGAGGAGTCCTACTCAGAGAATGCAGTTTCTGTGACCAAAGGCAGAGAAGTGGAATACAACACAATTCTTGGTTTGGTGGTTAGCTTGGACCTTTCAAGCAACAAGTTATCTGGAGAAATCCCTGAAGAGCTAACCAGCCTTATTAGCTTACAAACATTGAATTTATCCAATAATCTTCTGACCGGAAGAATCCCTTCCAAAATCGGTGATATGGGAACATTAGAGTCGCTTGATTTTTCCGTGAACCAACTTTCTGGCGAAATTTCTCCAAGCATCTCCAATTTGACATTTCTCGCTTATCTGAACTTGTCCTATAACAATCTGATAGGGCAGATTCCAAAAAGCACTCAACTTCAGAGCTTTGATCAGTCTAGTTATGTTGGCAATAAACTTTGTGGACTTCCATTGGAAGAGCGTTGCATTACAAATGAGGCCATGCCACACGTTGGTGATGAGAAGCACAGAGAAGGTTATTTACTTGAAGACGGTGGGTTCTATCTGAGCTTGGGGCTTGGATTTGCATTCGGGTTTTGGATTGTTCTTGGTTCATTGATGTCTAATGTGCCATGGAGCAATGCATTTTCTCAGTTCCAAAATAGCATTGTGAAGAAGCTCTATGCTGCAATTGTTGAACGTTATTAACTATTTTGAGCAGTTAGAGCGAGTTTGTGTGGTTTGTTTCTACTTTTCTGCTGTACAGATGGAGTGTTACACTGTTGTATGCTTCTTTATGCCAATTTATTTTATCTTTTCTTTGGTTTTTTTTCTTTTCTATAATAAAATTGTAAGATTTGCTTTATAAATATGAAATTTCAGATACAGTCACGAGGAACTATATATATAGAACAAATCAAGGGATTGAGCTGCACAAAAACCGTTGCATGTTAGCGCATCTCTTGCTTGATAGCATTGTTCCCTGCTCTAACTCCTCTGATTTCCCTTTGCTTTCTTTATTACTTATCGCACGTGCCCAGCCTCAACGTCACTTCCCAAACCCTTTCCCAGATTTATGAAAGGTGAAACGTTGAAGGTCGGCCCCTAGGGAACTATTCACCTTGGGAGTGGTTCGGCCATCAAGCTACTTTGTGAGGTAGGGGACCAGATTGGTGACCATATATATATATATATATAGTTAAAGTTTGAAGTGAGCCTCATAACTAATCTCAATTAAAAAAAAAAATTCCTTCCCTTAAAGGGCTTGTGTGTATATATTCTTAAGTAAGATGAGTTTAATTATGATCTCTCTCATAGATATGCAATTTTGTCAAGCATATATGATGCATGAGCTATCTGTCTTCTTCTTTTCTGTGACTTGTTGAAGGTCATAAATATCTATAATCATTGAGGACAACTTACATTACTGTTGACCCTAAAAACTACCAAGCCTACGTGGCGCGCATGCTGAGTAATCTATAAGCTAACTACGTCCTTCGGTGAATGCGGGGCGTGCCAACTCGTCGGCCGAGCTCGGCCGAGAAGTAAATTTGTTGATGTTGCGTTGGGTGCGCGGCTGACTTCTGCGTCTTGCGATTGCGGCCGAGAAAGGAACACGTCTCGGCCTCTTGGGCTCTCGAACCTGAAGACAAGGTTACTATTCTTACGAAGTTCATGAATCGCCGTCGTCGGATTCGGTCATAGTGATGTTATTCGTCAGAGTAAACTCTCGCCGAATCGACACCAAAGTGTAAGGACACAAATACTCAAAGCGAATATAAGTCTTAATAGTGAACGTGGTTCGGCCGTCTGAATGCCGAACTCTAAATCCCACTTGGGAGTATCCAATCATAAAATAACTCGGCGTGCAATGCGCCGAACTCAGTAAACTGTAACACCTCACTTCGCCGAGAAGGCTAATGAGATGACCTCAATCAATAAGGATTCGAAAATCCTTCTCGACCGAGACTTGGATAGGTAACCAACCGTCCTCGCCGCAGTGCTGTTGATGCCAACGGAAGATACTGCCAGACCGGCTGATTCTACGATGACAGAGCTATCTATGCCGACTTAAGATATCACCGGTTGCTTTCACAGTGCTGTTGATGCCAACGGAAGATGTGTCAGCGAAAAGAGAAAATAAAAATCTCAATTTGTTGAGAGAGTTTGCGCATGACAGTTGTGTGTTCAATTGGAGGAGCCTCGAATGTTGTCCGCGACTTTGTATTTATAAGAACGAACTGCATCACCCTCAAGTTGTAGCCGCATCACACGATTCTTGGAATATTACTCTAGGTAGAATAATCATCACTTAATCTCGCTGATTATCCTATACGCGCAATTGCATTAGGATAATTGTCCCCTCATCACTCGTCGGCCAACTGGAAGTCATCACATACATCCTGATAGAATTCTAAATTACATTGAACCATAGATAATCATTATCATCTCCTGATAGAATCCTAATAGAACTCCTTATTTGCTGCATGCAAAATTAAAAACCACCACCTCATCAAACATTGCCAATGATAACCCACGTGTATAGCAAGCCTGTAGGTCTTTGGCTACTCCGAAAAGCCATTCTGACCACATCACTATTTCAATTTAATCTTTATCCCATGCATAGATTAATTGCATGAAATTAATCTAGTAGTAGATGCACTGCCACATGCCGAATATCTCCAATTAATTTGAATTGTAGGTTAGAGATATTATTTGCATCACGATTATCTGGAACAAGAGAAAAACCAAGATAATTCACTATTAAAAAATAATCATTATGATTAAAAATCATAATATTATCTCTTAACAATAAAATTATCTTAATTTCTTCATATGACAATGTGAAGTTATGCACATTTAACGGTCTTGATTGCACGGGCTGATGGTGTAAATTTGGGTCTAAACAATTACACACTACATTTATTGCCGAGGACATGGCCCGATACTCTAAATATCCTGATAGAATTATGTAAAATATATTTTTTAAATTTTCGACCAATTGTATTATAAGTTATAACACTTGATTTATCCCATTATCTTGGCAATGAAAATTTCCACAGCGTGGCCTCGAATGCCCAATAAAATTCCCGCGTTCCTTATTATATTGTGTCACCAAGGCGCCACCTGTATAGAAAAACAATTAAAAACTAAATAAAGTGTGTTTGGGAGTTGAGAGAGAGAGAACGTGAAAGAAGCAAGCGCCTGGGGATGATGAGGAGGCGGAGTCGGAGTCGGAGCCGGAGAGAAGAAGGGGAAGAGAAAGATCCATGACCCGCTTAAATACACACACCGAACGGGAAGAGAGAGAGAAGCAAACATGGGGAAGGGTCCCTTCTCTTTCAAGCGCAGCAGCAGCATCCGGCGCCGCCCCAAGAAGTTCATTGGTCCTCCCCCTTCCCCTTTTTCCTCGCCGCCGCAGCCGATTCGATCTCCTCTGCCCACCAACAATGCCAATATCAACAATACCAATATCAACAACAATAATACTAGTCTGAACGCGGTTGTTGGTGGCGTGAAGGGGAAGAAGAAGGCCGGAGGAGCCAGGCTTTGGATGCGGTTTGACGGCTTCGGGGGATCAGAGCTCGTCGAGTGTGACAAGAATGCTATTATTCGACGAGCTGCCATTCCCGCCCGGGACTTGAGGATTCTTGGCCCTGTCTTCTCCCATTCCTCCAGCATCCTTGGTACTCCTCCTCCTCCCCCTTTTTATCTTATTTTGTCAATTATCTTACTTTATATGTGAATTCTCTTCTGGGTTTTGCAAATTTTATCAAGCATTGCAGCTACATTAGGGTTAGGGTTACTTTATTTGCTGGTTTTTTAATTGTGTAGCCATAGCAGACCATGATGACCAATGGAAATATGTTTTCTCATTTCAATTGCAGCTAGGGAGAAGGCCATGGTGGTTAATTTAGAGTTTATAAAGGCTATAGTTACAGCCGAAGAGGTTTTGTTGCTTGATCCTCTTCGGCAGGAGGTTCTTCCATTTGCGGATCAGCTAAGGCAACAACTTCCTCAGAAAAGGCAGTCCAGGATAGAAGAAGCAACTCCACTTGATGAACAAGTTAGTGGAATGAATGTTTCAACCGGAAGGCAATGGTTACCTGTTCCTGAAGCCGTTGAAGGTGTGCAGTGTGATCTCCCTTTTGAGTTTCAGGTTCTGGAGATTGCATTAGAAGTTGTCTGTACATACTTGAATTCTAGCGTGGCAGACCTTGAGAGAGAAGCCTACCCTGTTTTAGATGAACTGGCTAGAAATGTTAGCACCAAAAACCTTGAACTTGTGAGGAGTTTGAAAAGCATTCTTACGCGTTTGCTTGCACGTGTACAGAAGGTATGTTTGCTTTACCCTTCTTCTTGAGGGATATCATTTGTCATTATTCTCTTTGTTATATTTTGCTATGCTGCATGTCTAATTTCAAATCTTTCGGGCATCAATAACCTGACACAACTTGGAGTTAAAATGTTTTTCATTTCATAGTTCTTGTGATATTTTAATTTGTTTTGAAAACTGAAAAAGGTTTTTGGAGCCACTGGTGCCTTAAATAATTTAACACTATCAAGTATGAATTATAAAGCAGTAAATCCCATATTGACATAAATAAATAACCCCATTAAGTGTCTCCACAGAATCTGCTTCAAGAATGTTTCATGAATTAGGAACTGAAACAAACAGATACATTAATATGTTAAAGATAGAAATTTGTAGTGGTAGTGCGCTCGTAAAATGTCATTCATGTCACTAATAAAAGCATCTTTACTCTCATTCAGCATATATTTCTGGTCGCCTAGTCATATCTGGTTGGTTGTCTGGGCTAGATGCTATGTTGTTTGGCTCACTGAATAATTTGATTATAGTTGAGAGCCATTGTCACCAACTCTTGTTTTGTTGGTGCATGGGATTGAATTTGTGTGGTGCATGGGATTGAGCGTTTAGCTGTTTCCAGATTGTGCAGGAGTAGAAAGAGAAGTTGATACTCTTTACTATTTGACAATATGCTACAAAAAATTTCTGTAAAATGGGGACTGAGCATACATGTTTTATCTGTATGCCACTATTTAATATACATATTTTTATTTCTTTTTGAGTTAGAAGCATGTGTCTGTCTGATTTCAGGTGAGGGATGAACTTGAACATTTGTTGGATGACAATGAAGATATGGCACAGTTATATTTAACAAGGAAATGGATGCAAAATCAACAGCCTGAGGCTTTGTTGGGGCGTTCTGCTTCAAATAGCATCTCCGCACCCTATTTACGTCGGCTTAGTTCTAACAGAAGTGGGAGCTTGGTAAACAGTAACAATATGGATTACGATGACGTAGAAGATCTAGAGATGCTGCTTGAGGCATATTTTATGCAACTGGATGGAACCCGTAACAAAATATTATCTGTGAGTGCTAATTGTTATACCCTACTGTAACAACTTTATACTAAAGAACTTGACTAGTAAGTTCAGTTTACACAAATGCTTCTTAAAGGATCTCGTCCTGGAGAACTTAACGTTTTACAAAACAATACTAAATATCATTTGTCACTGTTAGCTTGCATTTTAATGCAGTTGCATCAACTTTGATTCAGTTCCAGATAACGAATTTTAGGTTAGATTTCTTAAATGTTGCATATTTTCTGTGAGAGTTCTGTGGTTGCCCTTGCTCCTGGAATAATTTGGGGGCTTTGGACCTCTTGTGGGTTCCCAGTTGGAACTAATTTCACGATCATTGGTATATAGAATTGTAATTTAGAAACCACTTAGTTGTGCATGTTAAGCATGATTGGCTATTGTGTTGTTAATCCGTCCTTGAATATTGCTCATGTACGTATCGTGTTCTTTGGATGTAGGTGCGGGAGTATATTGATGACACGGAGGATTATGTCAACATACAACTTGACAACCATCGAAACGAACTCATTCAGCTCCAGTTGACATTGACCATTGCATCATTTGCGATAGCAGTGGAGACCTTGATATCTGGGATATTTGGTATGAACATCCCCTGTATATTATACACCAAGAAGGGGATATTTGAGCCCTTTGTTGGGGGTATTACGGCATTTTCCGTGTTACTCTTCTTTCTCATATTCGGGTATGCCAGGTGGAAGAAGCTGCTTGGTACATGAGTCGAGCCTGTCATCCGTTGTAGACCAGTGGCTTTGTAAGTAAGCTTGTGTTTACATGTTGTATGAGCACAAGGAGTTTTTTAGGGATTTCACGACTTCGTATGCTGCCAGATTCATTTCGAATTACATGGCATGTAGGTTAGTATAGTGTTGTATATGTAAACAGATGAATGAATTTTCTTCGCTCAAAATTAACAAGCGATTACGTTAACAAGTTGGAATTGTTGTTCAATTGTAGCTTTTGTTCAACAACAGTTTTACCCAACGACGTCATTTCGGTGATGGTTGGCTTACGTTTTGTGAGTTTGGCGTAATTAGGTCGTGCTTGTTGTCACATCCCGGCCTTGGGTCCATCACATTCTGAGCCCGTTCCATCACTGTAGCACGATATTATTTGTTTTGGGCTCCGACCACCTTCTGAGAACTCACACAAGAACTTCCCAGTGGATCACCCATCATGGGAGTGACCTCGTGCGCTACTCGCTTAACTTCGGAGTTCCGATGGAACCCGAAGCCAATGAGCTCTCAAAAAGTCTCGTGCTAGGTAGGGATGAAAATATATATTTAAGGATCACTTCTCTGGATGATGTGGGATGTTACAATCCACCTCCCCTTAGGGGTCCGACGTCTTCGTTAGCACACTTCTGGTCAGGGATTGGCTCTGATACCATTTGTCACTTCCCGGCCCGGGGTCCATCACATCCCAGACCCACTTCACCACTGTAGCACGATATTGTCCGTTTTGGGCTTACCATTCCCTTACGGTTTTGTTTTTGGGAACTTAAGAGCAAGTTCCCAGTGGGTCACCCATCCTTGGAGTGACATGACCTCCTTCTCACTTAACTTCGGAGTTCCGACGGAACCCGAAGCCAGTGAGCTCCCAAAAAGCCTTGTACTAGGTAGGGATGAGAATATACATTTAAAGATCACTCCCGTGGTCGATGTGGGATGTTACACTTGTTGCTCTTAGTCATTATTTACGAGCATTCTCTTTACAGTCGATGTTTCGAGTTCAAATCTTTCCTTGCTCAATATCATTTGTTTGCATGTATACATAGGTATCCCCAAAAAGAGGCACCTTATGGGGCCCAATCTATAATGAACTTCGACGACGATCCGACCGTTTAGGGTTAGCGATTTCTGGTAGGCAGAGGCAAAATTAGGTTGAATAAATGTGGACATGTTTGATTTATATTGTACTGAATTTGTTGTCTTGTTGCTGACCTTATTGATGAGGAATTGGCTGTCTCCCATCATGCAATTTTTATGTGCCGACTCCTCCTCTCACTCTTCCTATTTGTCAATACATTATTAATTAACCAATTAACTAATTAATTAAGTAATCAATTGATTAATTAACTGATTAATTATGTTGAGATAATAAATGTCGTTGTCAACAACTCACTCCACATTGTTCATTTATACTTTGCGTTTGTAATAAGAAAATAAAACCAAGGGAAATGTTTGTGTGCAAAAAAGTTGCATAACTCCACAAAGAAAAGCTAAAATGGCCCTACCAGTACTATTAACATTCTAAATTGGGGTTATATTATTGTTGGTTTGGGAATTAGGGTTTATAATAATCTAAATTATTGATTGAAGAGAATATTATTATCACTTCAATTATTTTCACGAAAGAAATAGAGAGTCAAACTCGTTTTGGGAATATCGAAGTATGTATTGAAATTGAGTTCTCTTGTATACTTACTTTTAATCCAAATGTTCATTTATAAATCTAAATGGTTGTTTGGTAACTATTTTTTATTTATAATTTTTTTAAATAAAAAAATGAAAAATCAAAACCTAAAAACTAATAACTGAAATGGTTATTAAAAGTCTGTAAAAATTCACCCATTTAGTTTAAGACTATAGTAAAATATGTCGTAACCCTTAGATTTCTGATTAAAAAATAACCAAGAGAACATGATCTCAGTCTCTAGGTTTTCTACCCCTAAAAATTGTGAACTGACATTTCGATTTGGTTCCTAAATTATTCCTTAAACGTAAGTTAAGTTTCTAAACTAGTCCTTAAAATCATTAAAACTGACGATTTCATCCCTACTATAAGATTCAAAACTAGTCTATCCAATTTTTCATCAATTTAACCCATGTTACTTATAGATGACACACTTTATGAAGTAATACCGTTATTGTCTTGTCAATAAACCATTAATATTGCATATATATAATATATTACGAATCAAATTGTCAACATACCCTCCAAATTTAACTCTATACATTATTTTTTCAAGAAAATAAGTTCTTAAACGCATTAAAACTATTAACGTATACTTTAAACTGTATTACATGTAAGTCACGTAACTCGACGAAAAATTGAATAGAATAGCTTTGAGTCTTATAGTGGAAATGCAATTGACATATTTACTGAGTTAAGGGGCTTATTTTTTCTTAAAACAATCGTTTAGGAGCTGAATTAATAATTTAGGGACTAAACCAGCACATCATTCTAAAAAGAATTATAGTTAGTAATGTAACGATTCAAAGACTAAATCGGTACATTATTAATAATTACACAAATGAAAAAAGAGATTGTCTCAAAAACAAACAAAAAAACTTGGTTACGAAATGTAAAATTTCTTTGTGGTTTCAACTTTGTTGACCATCTTTAATCCCAGAATAGGATTTTAGGTAGGCAAAAATGAACTGGAAAGGGAGAATAAAAAGGTACCACTTGCAACTTGCAAGGCTGTGCATCCAAAATATCTTTTCAACATACAAAGTGGACAATTAAATTTTACAAAAAATATTTAAAATAATAAAATAAAATAAAATAAAAAGGACAAAAAACAAAATATAAGTTCAATCCAACCCCCAGACATTAACCAGAAGAAATAGTAGAGAGAGAGAGAGAGAGAGAGAGAGAGAGAGAGAGAGAGAGAGCTTCGTCTCCGAAGAGGAGAGCGGTATTAAATCATTGATATCTCAGAAACCCTAGGACAAATAAACAACTCTGAATCTTTGATCATTGCGTTTCAAGATCTCGATTGTTCGTTCAATACAGGTAAGCAATACATATATTTGTTTGTGTGTATTTTCTCAAAGCAAAAGGAAGCATTTTTAGCTTCGTGTGTGCATCTCCGTTTCTGTGTTTCGTTAAATCAGCAGCTGTTTGTGATTAGTTTTGCTGATAATCGCACACATTCTCAGCATTTCGTCCAATAAATCACTTGATGATTATCTTTTTCGTTGCAAATGATGATTTTTGAGGGCTCTTTCTGTGATTTTTCATTTCGGAAATTGTGAGATTCATTGTCTGTTTGGGTGATGAGAAAATGTGGGAAAATGAAATGAGCTTTGCAGGTTTGAATCTCTGAAGATTTTTGTTGTTTGGGGCTGAGAAAACAGAATCCCTCATGTCAACCAACTGTGATTAGGACCTCATTTGTTTAGGAGATTCTATTCAATTCAAAGGTTTCCATCTTGTATCTCTTCTTTCCATGTTTTCTTCAGGAACAAATTTGAGGGTTTGAGTCAGAAGCGTGCGGTGATTGGGAATTTTTGGCTTTTCATTAACACAGTTAGCCTTGTGGTTGGGCCCTCCGATTCATTTAGAGTGTAAGTGTAAGTGGTGGTATTTAATGGGGAGAAAGCGGAAAACCCAGTTGGATGGCAGCTTTAGTTTTGTGTTTGTTTGGGTTTCGATGTTATTATAGTGATGAAAATGGTTTCGTCGTGATCACCATACTCCTCAAAAAGTTGGATGGTTGTAGTGTTGTCCATTTGAATGTATTTCTATGCTGGCATATCTGTGTTTTAAGCTTGTGTATGTTTGGGTTTCAAACTCGTATGCCTTATGAATCGTATTGATAATTTTGAAGTTTCCAGTAGACGTGTTCTTGCCCATTGATGTACGTGTGTATTCATGTCAATGTGGAGAAGGATATTAATAGCAGAGTTATAGTTATTACGTCATCTTTCTGTTTACAATTGTTTAGTGGCAAGTTATTGACTTTATCCCATGTTTTTCTTTTCCTATTTTCCTTTGTTGATGGTGACATATTTATCAATTGGCTTGTCAACACTGTGCTTTAGTTATACATTTTTTTCCCATGTTGTATACCTTTTCTGCCTCTGTCATCTTACACTATATCGTTTGACAGGGACTGGTTTGTGCTTCAGCAATGGCAAACTCCAAGAGTTCATCAAATATCAGAAATTTTATGTATTCCGGAAAGCATCCTTTACTTCCTCCTAAAAGTCCATTTCCTAGTGTTGCCCCATCATATGCAGATTATGTCTTTAGTCCTGCAATTGGATCAAAAATTGTTCAGAAGCCTAGAGAGGGAAATGCACATCACCAGAGGACTTCCTCAGAGAGCCTACTTATAGAGGAACAGCCTTCTTGGCTTGATGATCTCCTTAATGAGCCAGACACACCTATACGCAGAGGAGGTCATCGTCGTTCATCAAGTGACTCTTTTGCATATGTGGATGCAATTAATGCTTCCAACCTTGATTATTCCACTCAAGACGAGTACAAATATCATAATATGATTTCTGCACCCTCTTGGGGATCTCAAGACTTTGATCCTCGAAAAGATTTACGACATGCTTCATTATACACAGAACTGAACTTGGTGAAGCAGAAGAATAAAGCGTGGGAGTCTTCTTTGAATAGTGTAAATAACCTGGGTGGCCTTCCTTCTGCCAGGGATAACATTGTTCTTCAGAGTTCAAGATCATTATCTACACCACAAGAAGCTGATGGGATTGCCTCTACAGCAAATGAAAAGCAGGATCATGTTGATTCTGGTCTTCATGATCCAAAGGCTTCTTCTGAGAGAAAGGACAATTCCAATGCTAAGCCTTATGCATCTGAGACAGATGCAAAACGTGCTAAACAGTATGTAGTTTCTTTAGTATTTTACCTATACTTTTACTCATTTTACCTGATATCAACAAAGCGACATTAATCATACATAAATTTTGGTTTTCTCTTTTCCTGCCTGTACTTCATTTTTTTCCTGGTTGTTGCGTAGGTTTTCCAGATGAATTGATTTAGTATTTCTTTGCTCCCATACTCATTTTATCTGACATCAACATAGCAAAATTACTCTTACATATTAGGTTGTCTCTTTGATCTGTCTCTACTTTTCTTTAGGTTGTTTTATAGGTTTTCCAGATGGAATAAACATACACCCTCTATCTCACACACTCAATTTATTCCAAAAAACATAATTCGAGGCTGCTTTACAAAAGTCTTTACTGTAGTTAGAATGCATATAATTTGTGTGGATAAGAATTGTTCCCTTAAATGGATCTATGTGATGACTAGCATAACGGAATGTAAATAATTGGGAAGAGCACTTGAATAGATGAAATAAGGACTATGGTACTTTTCTAGTATGGTACGGATACAGGATCTTTCGATGCTTTGTATGTGGTATGTTAGGGGTAATTTGTTGCTTCTCTGCAACTTGGTTACTTAGTGGGCTACATGGGGTTGGGATTTGCATTGTTACATCTATGTTGCAAGTGTGCAACTTCAAGTGCATCCATACAATCATACACAAATGCATAAAACTTACATGCAAGCACATCACATTAATATACTGCAAGCATTTAAGTATATAAATAGCTGTATTTGGACAAATTTTTCCTTAATTGCAAGCATACACCTGTAATATATTACAAATATGAAGAAAGTTTAGTCTATTTACTTTAGATCACCTGGTGTTAGGCATGAAATTGAGTTGTTGGCCAGTATGTGGCCCTGAGTATTAGGCGTGACTAGGTATGTGGAATACATTTTTGCGTGATTACGTATGAGGCGTAGCTTCATATACTTTTCTAATTTGGGAAGACAATACAGCATGAGAAGCTAAATGTGGAATACTACCTATCATCTGTTTTATAGCTAATGTGGAGAAGTACGTATGCTAATTTAATAGTTTTAATTTATATAGTTTAGTTTTCTGTAAAACCGGAGGAAGATAGTTGAAGGACTGGACTAGGACTGTCCCTTTGCTCTTAAGCATTTGAATGCTGCTTGTTCAAATCTCAAGAGTAATTCACTTACGGGCTATCTCCATAAGTTTTAAGTTAAATTTCCACAGATTTCTTTTCAAAATTGGGGTGGAGTGAAAGAATTTTCTTAAACCTTGATAAAATTTTGATGAAAGAAGTTTTTCCTAATTGTTTTACATACTAAATTGTGAATACTGGCTCTTAGTGACTGCTTATCTGGATAACTCCTTCAGACTGCTTATCTCTTCTTGGCGAATATCGTTCTTTGGCGTGCAAGGGCAAGAAGGCCAGGGTGATGTGGGGTTGCCTGGTCTTGGTGGTGATATGGGTGGTTTGGATGGAGAGAAATAGGAGAATTTTTAAGCTTACGATGGATTGTGTTTTGAGGAGCTTTGGGACAGAATTTGTTTTCAGTCTGCGCTTTGGGCTTTTGTTTCCTTGGAGTTCAGAGATACCCCTTTATCCCTAATTTGGATTGATTGGAAGGCTGCTATTTATTTATTTTTCTCTAGGGTTTTGTTTGGATTTTCAGTTTTCAGTCTTGCTGCGGTTTTTTCCTTCTCGTTTGTGTGTCTCTGGTTGTTTGATGTGATCTTTTTGACCTCTCCTTTGTTTTTTTCCCTTTCTTGGGTTTAGTATAATCATTTCTTTCTCAACAAAATTATCAACTCGCTCTGTATCATGATGCAGATGTTGGGTTTGATATAATCATTTCCTTTTAACAGCACTAATGTTGATAATTCTAGAAACTTGGTTGGTGTATTCTTGAATTCAAATATTAAACTATATTTTAGTAGACTGAATTACTAGTTATTGTAGGCAATTTGCTCAACGTTCACGGGTTCGGAAACTTCAATACATAGCAGAGCTGGAGAGGAATGTGCAAGCTTTACAGGCAAGTGTCAGCAAAAGCTGGAAGTACTCTATTTAAGTTTGAATTGGGTTTTCTTCTGAGGTGTTTTATGATAATTTATGATTCACAATAGTGTTCCTGCATGTGTTACTCCACAGGCAGAAGGGACTGAAGTTTCGGCTGAGCTTGAGTTTCTCAACCAGCAGAATATGATTCTGAGCATGGAGAACAAAGCCCTCAAGCAGCGCTTAGAAAGTATAGCACAGGAGCAGCTTATCAAATACTGTAAGCTTCTACCTTGAACATTCAGGTTTTCATAATCTATGCATTTTCGGCTTCATCTGTTACTTGAATTTGGATAGAGTTAAATTAGAACTGTGTATTAGGATTTTGATTATTTGAATCAGAAGCTGAAAAAGTTATAAGCCTGAAGCTTTCTCAAAGTACATTTTACACTTCATACCCATGGCAGTTTGAGGATGATTGGTACTCAAATGGAGAACAATGAGAAACTATGCTTTGAAGATCTGGAGAAAATTAGATAACACATAGGGGATGTTAGACTTCAACATAATATTTAACAATTTGAGTGCGGGGACCATGTGGATTGTAAAAGCCTTGGGTTTGGAATTTAAACGTTTTACCTACCGTCACTCTTTTATCACCTGAATACCTGGAATTTTTGCTATAGTGGTATAATACTCACTTTTTAGCAGGCTCAAAGTACATTTTACACTTCATACACATTTTAGGGAGAATTCAAGTCAGAACGTTTGCATTTAAAATGCATGTGAATGCCCTCTCCAGGGCTACCTCACAATGTAGTTCAATGTCAAATGGATGTTTCCAGTCATTATTTCTTAAATGCAAAAATTCTCACCTGAGGGTTCCTTTTATACAGGTTGGTAGGTCTTGGCTAAACAACTATGGTTGATGAACTGTTTTTGTTTAGAATTTGGTAGATGTTAATGTTTCATGGGTTTGCAATTGGATGCCTTGGCTCTTCCTAAAATATTGAAAGTTACAATAAACATGATTTAAACTGCGCTAAAAGATGCATGGAAGATTTGAAGGCCCATGTATCTGGAAGCGGTTTTGATGTATCTGTCATGTCAACAGCAGAACTTTCTTTACCCCTTTTTGGTATTCATTATTTAATAAGGTGACTAAGATGTTTCCATTTTCAGTGGAACAAGAATTATTGGAGAGGGAGATTGGGAGGCTACGAGCCTTGTATCAGCAACAACAACAGCAGCATCAACAGCAACAGCAGCGACCTTCTTCTAGCCATAGCCACTCTAACAGCAGAGACCTTGATTCCCAATTTGCAAACCTGTCTTTGAAACACAAGGATGCAAATGCAGGTCGTGACCCTGTAACAGGCGCACTTCGCATTTAGATGTCCATGTAGCCAAAAGTTGTGTTTTGCCTCCACTTTTCTTCCATTGATCGATGTTGCATGCCACGCCTGACCAAGTTTCTTGCTTCCCTTGTGTGGGATAAGGCCGAGCTATTCCATTCCCGGCGCCTTCTTTCTCTGTCTCTCTGTCTCTCTCCTCACCTTGTGCGATTTGATTTCTGTTTATTGCCCTTGTCTGTTAAGTTAATGTCGGTGCACCTGGTAGCCAACTCCCAAAGTAAATTCTACTTGGGGCAGTTGACTTACCGGTGGTGGTAACTCAAAGCAGGTTCAGTATTTCAATCGTTATTGTATGTCTGAAGTAAATCATTTATTCATAAAATGTTGTATGTTCCATTTTTTGCCCGTTGCAGAGTTCAGCATAGTACAAAAAGATGGGCCGATTGGATGGTAGCAAAAAAAATGTGTACTTGTAAAATGTTTCAAATGAAATCTGTGGTTTCTTTGATTTTGTTGTCACTGTTGATATAATTGATATGCACGTATCGCACCTGTTCAAAATTTTAGTTATTTTTCTGTACAATTCTCGTATGCCATGTCAGCATATTGGACAGAAAATTTGACCACGGATTTAACTATAGGAGATAAAAGTCGGAAACCCTCCCTCTTAGTGTAGAATATCGTTTGTATTTGAGAAAATGACTTTCAAGGAGTATAGTGGCTTTCGTGAATACTTTCAGATGCATCTCGTCTCTGACCAAACACGCATGTTGAAAACATTAACCTTGTAAGTACAAAGATTTGAGAACGTCCAGCAGTTGGTGTTTGGTCTATAGAGGATGTGGAAATGTCAAAATGATGTAATATTTAACAGAGGTTTGCCGGTTGTGCAAATAGCAGTGCGTGTCTGCGGTAAACAATGGGTCGAGTATCAAGTGGCGGTGAAGATGAAGAGGCCGCCGGCTGCAGAAAGTGCAGCAGCGGACCGGGGCTGCTGCTGCGGATGGATTTGTTAAACTGAACTGTGATGGGGCCTGATCTTCTTCAGGAGAAGACAGTGGCTTTGGTTGGATAGTGAGGGAGATACGGCGGGGTGTTTCATCACTGCGGGAAGGGAAGGGATTGCTCCTTGTTGCTCAAGTTTAATGGCTGAGGCGGAGGCGGTGCGTGCAGGCTTAATAGGTTTCTAGTCTCATCTGCGTGCAGTGTCTTTCCGTTTTGCTCAATGGTTTTAATTATAATGGTGACGTGTAAATCAAGTAACAAAATCATAATCTCCTACGAGAAACAGCTTGGAACTCATACCCAACGACAGTGATCGAAAGACGGCTTTTGTAAGAGAAAGACTAGTGTATACAAGGAGGCCGACGTGCTCTCCAAACTTTGTGACATTGGTGTAGCCTTGGTTGTTACGAAGCTGATCAAAAGAAGGGGATTAGGCCAATTCAGCTGGAGACGCGGCCGCAAGATCCAGCTGAATTCAATCGCATTCTCAACAGGTACAAGGCTTCCAAGGATGCTGCTACCTCGGTTTCCAAAAGAGAAGCTTCAGTTTGTCCCATTTTTATGAGGCCAAGAAGAAGAAAGATGATGGCGCTGATGATTGTGTTGGCGATTTTGATTGAGGACGGAGATGATGATGATGATGTCGATCCCAAGCTTCAAAAACAAGGCAAGAAGCAGATTTCCGAGGACAAGTACCCAATATAGGATGCTCGGATTGACCTGTTTCCAGAAGATGAATTGATCAAACTCATCGCTTCACTCGAATCCAAGATACAGGCCTCGACACTGGAGATTGATTCCATGGAAAGATATAAGATTTATGCTGCAAAACAAAATCTAAAATTTATCCCGAACTGAGTCAAGCTCAAGCAAAACACCGGGACACTTGAAGCCTGCGAATTTTTATGTGCAGAATCCCCCCTCTCAAGACCCTGTAAAGCCATTCATTCATGACGCATTTGGTAAAAAAATTACTCACGAATTGGCCCAATGGGGTGGTTTTAATAAGAATTCGGTGAATGCTGCTACTACTAGTACTTCAACCTTGCAATGGAAGAATCCGATGAGTACTACTTCTGCTACTAGTACTTCAGCCATGGAATCGAAGCCTCCATTGCCTGTGAAACGTCCAATGCTGCCAAGTGCGTGAATTTCAAGATCAGAATCACACAAGAAGATTAATTAAGGACACCATCTCTAATCCTTGGTTATAGAACTTCTAGTCTTCTACTAATGTTTGGTTTTGTTTAGAGATTTGCGATTGTTTTTTCAATTTTAATTCTGTTGGAAGACTATGAATAAATTCGAAAGGATGTGTGTACTTTTTATGCGAAAGCTTGAATCTCAACACGCTCTTACAAACACGAACAATTGTTATGACCCTGCGTGCACTTCTAGAACCTCGCAGGTCATCGGGTTGGCTACGGTATATCGAGTTGCCCCTTGGTTTTCGCCTCCCAAGACCTAGAGCCAAAAGTGATAGCCCTAAAGACCTAACTAGAATATTTGAACTGTAGAAAAACTTGTGTTTCTTATATCTTCTCTCTTCGCCAAAGCCTCCTTATATAGTGGTTGGGAAGAGTGTACAAAGACTGAAAAGCCCATGAAAATCCCAAGTATATTCTAATATGAATATCTCTTGATTTTCATCTATTTATCACATAGATGATTAGGAGGTTAATAACCTTATGTGGGTGGAATATCCTTTGATATTTATACAAGATAAAGCCTACAAATTCAATTAATTCACCGTTGGAAGTCGGTTATTTCGCTTCTGCTTTCGTTCTTGATAAAGTTATCCTGCCAAATTGTGTGCAATAGTAATTAAAATGAGATGATTAGTTGCTGCAAACTGTCCAATTTGTCACTCTAGTAAGCCGAGCATGATGAAGTGCATCTTGTACATCTGGTCGGTTTTAGCATCTGGTTGTTTCATCTTCGATACAGACATCTACTTTCACCGTATTTCGCTGCAGATAATGTGAGTTCAAATTAAACACAATATGTTGGCCTGTTGCAAATTCATTTGTGTTGGCCTGTTGCAAATTCATTTGAACAGCCATTATCGAGTCCGACTCAACAGCAAGAGGTAAGAATCCTCCATCAATTGCGAATTCCACCCCGGGTGGCAATTTGCACACAATCCACCTGCTACTCCTACCATAATAACCACATACTAATAGCTAATAAAACATGTTGATCAGTAAGCAACTCCCAGGTCAACTATGGTCACTTGAGATGGAAAAAAAGTGGCGTGCGATGGTAGGGGTAAAATATGAGAATTTACCTGTCTAATGATATTCCTCTTCATTTGTAAGTGCGGGGTTTCAAGTTCATCTCACATGGAAAGCGATGAGATATTATATTTGGCTTTTTAGCCAAATGGCCTTTAAGATTGGCATAACTCCTCACTTTGGTCCATAAAATTTAAAATCGATAGAAGTAGTCCATGAGTTTGTCCACCGTTAATCATTTTGGTTATTTCGTGAAAAATCTCTGTTAAATAAGGGACCAAAATGACATAAGTACCCTTAATTTTTGTTAAATCATTTGGCCTATTGTTTATTGAATTGAGGGTATTTTTGTCAATTTGGTTCTTATTAACAAAGATTTTCACGGAATGACTAAAATGTTTGATGGTGGACAAACTCAAGATCATCGATTTCAAATATCAGGAACCAAAGTGAAGAGATGTCAATCTCAGGAACAATTTTGAATAAAAATGCCTTATACTTGTGTTGAATTCGATATATACGTAGTTAGTGGCTGGCCTATTGTGTGGTCTAACCCAATCCTCCTCTCCTTAAATTGAATATCATTGTATAAAAAATAAAAAATAAAAATTACCGTATGCCATTATTATCTTCCTTGGGGAAAAAGGAAAGATTATTTTTTTCTTTAAAAAAAGGGTATTGTATATGGGGAAAAAAGGAAAGATCAGAATGTCGATGACGTGTAAATCAAGTAATAGAATCATGATCTCCTGATATATTTGGAAACTAGTTTTCTCAGTTTAATTTCTGTTTCCTATTTGAATTTGGTTTCCTTGTACAACATGAACCTCTTCCCGTACTTCCCTCCCTCCCTCCCTCCCTCCCTATATATATACTCAATCACCACCCTATTTGCTTGCTCATTGTGTATTACTTACAATTTAGAATTCAGAATTCGGAATTTGGAATTTCAGAGAGATCGCGGAGAAGATCGAGCAGAAGAAGATGGTGGCTCCTACAAGAAGAAGCTTGGAACTCATACCCAACGAGAGTGCTCGAAAGATGGCCTTTCGGAAGCGAAAGAAAAATGTATACAAGAAGGCCGACGAGCTTTCCAAACTTTGTGACATTGATGTAGCCTTGATTGTCTACGAAGCTGATCAAAACAAGGGCATCAGGCCAATTCAACCGGAGACGTGGCCACAAGATCCAGTTGAATTCAATCGCATTCTCGACAGGTACAAGACTTCCAGGGAGACTGCTGCCCCTGGTTTTTCCAAGAGAAACTTCGATTTGTCTGATTTTTATGAGGCCAGGAAGAAGAAAGATGAGAAAGATTACAGTAATGGTGACGACAATAATGATGATGGTGATGATAGTGATGACGATGAGGATGCTCATGTTGATCCCGAACTTCATAAACCGGGCAATAAACAGATTTCTGAGGACAAGTACCCACCATGGGATCCTCGAATAGACCTGTTTTCACAAGATGAATTGACTAAACTCATCGCTTCACTCGAAGCCAAGATACAAGCCTCGACACTGAGGATTGACTCCATGGACAGATACAAGCTATATGCTGAAAAACAGAATCGAAATTTATCCCGGCCTGAGTCAAGCTCAGGAAAAACACTGCAACATCTGAAGCCTGCGAATTTTGATGTTCAGAAGCCCCCCTCTCAAAACCCAATGAATACTACGACCACTGCTTCTACTACTAGTACTTCAGCCACTCAATCAAAGCCTCCGACGTCTGTGAAATGTCCAATGCTTCCAAGTGCATGGATTTCATTCTCAGAATCACAGAAGACTTCATTAAGGACGTCATCATCTGGTGGATGAGTGGATCTAATCCTTGGTTATCCAACTTCTACTAATGTTTAGTTTGATTTTTCTTTTTGGACAATAGTAATTTTGATTGGTTCATCTTTTGATTTACCGTTTGGCTATAAATGAATTTGACCTTAAGTTTTTGTTTAGAGATCAATTGGCGATATATTGTTTCATAATTTTAGCTCCATTAATTCATTGTTGGAAATTGGTTATTATGCTTTTGCTCTGATTCGTGATAACATCCTAATAAATTTATCGCGAATGCTTTTGTCCAATCAATTCTGTTTGTAGTTGTACTTTGAGTACATCAAAAACAACAAAGCTAAGTGAGTTCGGCTGTATGAATATTAAAACACCACTGCGTTGAATGAAAAAATTTGAAGGAGCCCAGGTGAGTTTAGTTGTAAAAAAAATGGCTAGATTTGCATAATTCTGATGAATTCGGTTCGACAAATATATATAATGAAAATGATGGAAACAGATTAATTTTGAGATTAAGTTAATGTAAGTACACAAATGAAGTACATGGTTTTCATATTTCTGAAGTTGCTACAAAACTTAAACAGAATTGCATTTTATGGCTAGCCCATTGTGAGGTTTAGCCTACCTCCCACCCTTTATGTAGATAATATCGAATGTATTCAAATTAGAACTAGCCGTTAAGTTGACTGGTAAGAAAGATGAAGTTGAAAGGATGGAATTAACTTAGGTTTCAACATATATTGGGGAAGGGAAATGGCTATGACCCATATTGGCTGCAATCACCAACCTATAAATTCTGGCTTAGATTGGTCTGCTGCCTTTGCATTGTCAAAATATATATACAGTGAAACTTGTCTGGTAAAATATATATACCATTGAACATTAAAACATTACTACTTTAATTAATCGCAAGTTTAACAACAGTAGACATGGTTTTTTCAAATTTCAACGGCGCTAGAAAACCAAAAACGAATTTCCTACAAGTAATGAATCGAAGATCATCAGCGTTAATTCTCAGACAATATGTCAGAACACAGCTGCAAGGATCAACAGCGAGACAAAGACTACGATGGAACGCTTTGATGCTGTCGCACTAGGAGCCGCATTGGGAAGTCTAGGGTACTCGTCCGGAGGGGCCATCACACATTCATCCCCGTTGAATGAAATTTTCCTAGGAAAAGTCCATCCCTCTCTAAAAGTGAAAGTCCCTGCATCTTTGTGCAGTAGCATCTCAGTCTGCACGACCCCATTCTTCCCCCTAGTGAGTAACAGGTCGTTGTAGTATTTGATTCCCCAAAACATTCCTGTATCATCTGTAGAAAGCAAATGCACCTTAATGTTATTTCAAAGTTGTGTATTCTAAACAGAATAAATTATGGGGCTTTCGGTTTGTTTAACTTACTTATGGTTCCATACTGATTGAGAGGGTGGTAGTTGAAGCTGAAAAGCCGAGTCAAGCTTTGCAGACTCGGGTGCTGAACGACTAAGGTCCAGTAAGAATAGTTTTTAACGAAATTGTAATTGGAGATTGTAATCTTGACCCTCCAGTACTCCTTGTAACTCTGCTTGACATGCCAATGTACTCTTATTGGGCACATGTGCCGCGAACAAGTCACCAAAGGTGATGGTTCTTCAGTCTCATGGGTGTGCGGAAGTTGCAGAAGAGGTGGAGATTCTTCACCTGGCCTGCTGATTTGTAGTATACACAAAAATTGATTCATTGTAGAGAATACCAAAGAAATATTGAAGCACGAAGTATAAGACACAAGGTTCTTAAAAGCAACTATTTCCAACAAAGACAAATAAAAACTTCAAAGATTTGAAATAACATGTCCCAAAGTTGTTTAAGTTCTTTGTAAATGTTTCAGAAAAGTCTGCTTTAAATCATCAAAACATGTTTTAGTTTCATATTTCTTTGTTAGAGAATCGATAACCTAGATCTTTCTTACTTCACGCATTTCACTCCGGGAAGTCCTTGGCATCCACAGCTGCACTTGGGGCACCGAACAATGGTGCTACTGTAGAACGCAGACAAGGAAGCACAGCACTTTGGAGAAGGTGATGCTCTGATCAGGGAGTAGATGCAGGTCACATTCCATGTCTCTACAATAAAACCACATCAAACATGTTACACAAATAAAATTAACTCTCACTAACCCTAAAACATTTCACTAATAGCCAAGTGCTTCTAGTTTATTATTGACCCGAAAATGCTTTTTGACAAAATACATGCTTCTCCAAGAAGCGTTTCAAAGTGCTTTCGTCACCCTAAAAACATTTGCCTAAACTTTGTGAAACCTTATTTTAATTATCCAGCCAATACCCCAGGTACGCTTTAAGTAGTGCTTCTGTCACTGTAAGAAGCACTTTTGCGTCCAAACTTTGTAAGAAAGTAATTCTAGTTATCTAATACACCAAAGACGTTCTTTTGTAGCCCTAAAAATTTTAATAAACGCTTTTATCTACTTCTTGCGAACCTTTGGTAATAAACGCTTTAAGTTATATGAAAGCGATACTGAGTGAAATTTTTGAATGCTCACCGAGTACTTGTTTCCATCGACGACCATCATGACTAAACTTTGTCGGTTGGACTTGGAATGGCATGCCGCAGGTGTAACCAGGGAGTCCAATGGTGAAATTGATGGGCATAACTATGTCTTTCCCTGCAAAGGATCCGACGCTCATCGCAAAAGAAGATCCGAACTTGGAAGAGTCTTGGATCATGGAAGAGAGCTCTCCTCCCTTGCAGCAATTGAAGTACTGCTTGTTGAAAGGGGCTCCGGGCAACAGATCGATAACCACCGGCTTCCTTTTACAGCAATGAGGAAGGTCTGGTGAACCCTTGAACTTGGAGCAGTTTCCTTGTTCAATGGCCTCAGCTCCCCACATGTCCCATATCACTTCATCACCTTTCCATGTCCAACCCAACTTCCAACCGGGCCGGTCCACGTGGCGAAACTGCTGGAAGTTGTATATCGATACTTTAATCTGAAATAATAATGTAGTAAAAATCAAGTAAATATTCTTCTTACGGATGCTCAGTTTAAATCTCCTTAACCAAATCCAGTAGAAAGGATTCTGTTTTGCAATTATCTGCAATAATTAGGTGGTTTTTTAATTGCCCCAACATCGTTTTGAGACTTCCCTCAGTACAAGAAAAGATGTCTTTTGTGACAAACATTTATCGCGACAAAACAACAAATGATCATGAAAAGTGTCCCGGTAAATGCAACATTTGTCAACGTCTAGATTTACAGCAAATCCCACATAAGTGTCGTGGAAGCTCTACTAACAATGGACGCTTTGCTCACCCGCACATTTTTTTTCACGTGTGAAATGTTAAAAATAACCAAAATCCAAATCAATAGAATATTTCTTCATATATTCTTTTTTTATTATTAATCAAGAATACTTCACGAGAGATTAAGTGTATATGTTTGTTAAAAACTCCCTGGCCCTGTGGGGCTATTTTGGAAATTCAAGTAACAAAATACAGGACCTAGACAAATATCTCAAGTGACAGACTGCAGGTTTTCTCTTCTGGTAATGCAGTGCAATGAAATGAAATAACAAAAAACTCACGTACGTACATCAGATGAGCTTCCACTTTGCTGCAGAAAATCCCATCTGATTGTTATGTTGGCATATGGATCTAATGGATCATACCCATCTGCATCATATATTAATTGTCACCAAAATTTCAACAAATGAATTAAACAAAAATCTTAGAGATAGGGAGAGAGAGAGAGGTAGCTAGTTACTTACATGATAATCCGAAGGAGTTGATAAGAGAGAAGATGAAAACCAAGAGCAGGTTCATCTTTTCCCCAAATTCAAAATCTCCAAATTGAACTGCAATAATATATATCCAGACACTTGAGAGAGATTATATTCTCAAAAAGCTAATTAATCTTTTTTTCGTATGTAATTTATTATTAGTGTGAGATAATGCAGATGACGATGATCAATTTCTAAATTAGTAACTCACAGTCACAGTCACTAGTGCTGGATCACTGCTGTATATTGCAATATGAGAAACTTTTAAGTGTGCTCGGAATATAAGGTGGTTCACCATATGTCATTATATTAGTGAAGGAAGTTTTATCTTTCAAGTGTCTTTTCACTTGTATAATGACATATGATGTATCATCCTTGGTTCCCGGCACATTGAAAAATCTTTCATTGCGATATAAAGAGATTTTTCAGTGTGTTCGGAACACAGGATGATACATCATGTGTCACTATACAAATGATGAGATATTTGTATTAAAAAATTAACAACTTGAAAAATAAAATTTCCCTCCACTTATATAATAATACATGGTATACTATTCATGTTTTGAGCACAAAATAAAAATTTCTCTTGCGATATATAGCTAGCTAATTCTTTGACCCCATTAATTACTAATTAATAATTAAGTAAGATTCCTCTCTTTATAAACACCATGTTTTTAATTAATTGCTGAAACTTGAACTAAATAAGCAAGCTTGCTACACAGCACTATACATATTTGTTTGTATTTTTACCCAAATATAAAATATGCTTCACCAGTCGGTCTGCATTATTGGGCTATCTAGCCAGGGGACCTTATTAGTAATTAGGGTTTAGGGTAAAAATTATTTAGACAAGAAAGGACATTTATCAAATAATAATGATGGAATCGGAACCTGAATACATGTAGGATCCTCTACTTGTGTCTTTTGGTGCTCCATGTTTTGCAGGTGTATTCAAAGTTACATTTGAGTCACTTAGTACTACGGTCGAGTGATATTTGAACCACATTATTATTAGCCAATTGTGAAGCTTAGTCCATTCTCTCTCATTCTTTTAATGTAGATAATATCATTTGTTTAAAAAATGTCCAAATAAATAAAAAATTGAGTGTAAAAGTTATTGCCCACACCAAGTAGAAAGAAAATATGTCATTCTGACAAGAAAGCTATGATCTATATTATGATTACAATCATCTTCGATTCACGTGCTCGAGAATTCGGTACTCAATATAATCATCATTTGATGGGAAGATATGATGTAGTAACATCTAATAAGCATATTGATCGTCAAATATTGATTGTACAATATACTTATAAATATTGTAGTCAGTTCATACTAAATAAACCAAATTAGAACATTCACATTTAAGTATGTCCATTGGACTGTGAAACAAAAAACTCAATGCAGACAGACCTTCAGTCCACATACCACAGAAATCGATTGTCAGTTGACGTAGGTTTCTTTTCGTGTCTAGAATTGGACTTATAAGGCAATAGTTCAGCGGCATGTAACATCTCTTGTCAAATAACACACTATCAAGCGTAAGTTTTTTTCTACATGGTAATGTATTAATAAATTAAGACGTCATATGATGGTAAACTCATTTCATATAAATTGCTTTTTCAAAATTAACGCAAGTCATAGTTTGATGTAAGGACAAAAAACACAACACGCTCACACATGCGTAAAAATATATGAAATTTGTTTCTATTATTTTTTAATTAGGGGGCAACCACATGAAAAATAAGCCTGCAAATAAAAGCAATTTCCAGATTCAAATTTAACGCAAATATAACATAAAGGGTTGTAAGCTCACCAGATTTCAGAGACTAGAAAGACAGAATTCATGAGAAAATCAGCATAGAAACAAATATCCAAGTACCATCCCTGTGTTCATTCCATGTTTGCAACCATTTTAGAGACAAGGTTGCTGAAGTCGAGAAAACGCTAACGTCGTTATCAAGCTTATACGCGGATATATAGGTATATATAGAGAACCCCACAGTGCCCGGGAAGCACAAGATAAGGACTTGGATTGTCTGCCCTTCCCATCTCATACCCTCCTCATACCCTCCTATTTTTGTGGTCACGGTTAAACCACGTCAAGATTTTATATTCCCATTACATTTTGTCTTATTATTTCTATAAAAAAAAATCAATATAAAATGTTGACGTGCCTTAACTGTAACCACATAATATAGGAGGGCATAGGAAATGCATAGGATGGTGAGGGCAGACAATCCAAGTTCGACAATATGTGCAAAAATTTAAGAACAAATTTATACAGATATGGAAATAGTGAGTCTCAGTTGTAGATGAATTCCCGTCACTGGCTTCAGGTTAACTCAGTTCATCCCTGAGATGGAGCGAATATGGGCAATCCTGGAATTGAAAGAAGGTATTAGATGGGACATTATATTATATTGCTTGCAAACATGGTGAATACGATAATCAACGAAAAAACAAAACAATAAAATTGCAAGAAGGTAATTTATTATTAGTGTGAGATACTGCAGATGACGATGATCAATTTCTAAATTCAACAAGGTAATTTATTATTAGTGTGAGATAATGCAGATGACGATGATCAATTTCTAAATTAGTAACTCAGCCAGAGTCACTAGTGCTGGATCACTGTATGTTGCAATATGATAACATATGATATACCATCCTTGGTTCCCATAACAATGAAAAATCTTTCATTGCGAGATAGATAGATTTTTCAGTGTGTCCGAAATACAGAATGGTACACTACGTGTTACTATATAAGTGATGAGATATTTGTATTAAAAAATTAACAACTTGAAAAATAAAACTTCCCTCTACTTATATAATGATGCATAGTGTACTATTTGTGTTCTGAGCACAATGAAAACTTTTCTCTTGCGATGTATAGCTAGCTAACTCTTTGACCCCATTAATTAATAATTAATAATTAAGTAAGATTCCTCTATTTATACACACCATGTTTTTAATTAATTGCTGAAACTTGAACTATATAAGCAAGCTTGCTACACAGCACTATAGATATTTGTTTGTTTTTTTTACCCAAATATAAAATATGCTCCACCAGTCAGTCTGCATTATTGGGCTATCTAGCTAGGGGACCTTATTAGGGTTTACGTTAAAAATTATATAGACAAGAAAGGAAATTTATCAAATAATAATGATGGAATTGGAACCTGAATATATGTAGGATCCTCTACTTGTGTCTTTTGGTGCTCCATGTTTTGTAGGTGTATTGAAATATATATTTGAGTTACTTAGTAATACGGTCGAGTGATATTCCTCTTTACTAGTAAGTGAGAAGTCTTTGGTTCGATTTTTTGTCAAAAACAAATTTGAACCATATTATTATTAGCCCGTTGTGATTTAGTTTACTCCATCATCCCTTTAGTGTAGATGATATCATTTGTTAACAAAAAGTCCCAAATGAATAAAAATTTTGAGTGTAAAAGTTATTGCCCGCACCAACTAGAAAGAAAATATGTCATTCTGACAAGAAAATTATGATCTATATTATGAATACAATCATCTTCGGTTCACGTGCTCGAGAATTTAGTACTCAGTACAATCATCATCCAATGATCAGATATGATGTAGTAACTTCTAATAACCATATTTGACCGTTAAATATTGATTGTACAACATGCTTATAAGTATTGTAGCCAGTTCAGACTAAATAAACAAAATTAGAACTTTCACATTTAAGTATGTCCATGGGACTAGGAAACAAAAAACTCAATGCAGACAGACATTCAGTGCACATACAACAGATGTCAATTGCCAGTTGACAGGTTTCTTTCCGTGTCTAAAATTGGAGGACTTATATGGCAATACTTCAGCGGCATGTAATGTCTCTTGTCCAATTACACATTATGATGCGTAAGTTTTTTTTTTTTTT
Organism: Malus sylvestris; assembly: GCF_916048215.2. NCBI lineage: Eukaryota > Viridiplantae > Streptophyta > Magnoliopsida > Rosales > Rosaceae > Malus > Malus sylvestris. The sequence goes on from NC_062274.1 coordinate 52,391,590, forward strand.
TTTTCCACATGGTAATGTATTAGAACGTCATATAATGGTAAATCTATTTCATGTAAATTGCTCTCTCAAAATTGACGTATGTCATAGTTTGATACAAGGACAAAAAACACAACGCACTCACACACTCGTAAAAATATATGAAAATTGTTTCTATTATTTTTTAGGGGGCAACCACATGAAAAATAAGCCTGAAAATAAAAGCAATTTCCAGGTTCAAATTTAACGAAAATTTAACATAAAGGGCTATAAGCTTCACCAGATTTCAGAGACTAGAAAAAACAAAATTCGTGAGAAAATCGGCATAGAAACAAATATCCAAGTACCATCCCTGTGTTCATTCCATGTTTGCAACCATTTTAGAGACGAGGTTCAAGAGAACACGCTAACGTCGTTATCGATGCTTATACGCAGATATATATAGGTATATCTTGAGAACCCCACAGAGCCCTGGAAGCACAAACAATATGTGCAAAAATTTAAGAAGAAATTATACAGATATGGAAATAGTGAGTCTCAGTTGCAGACAAATTCCCGTCACGGGCTTCAGGTAAACTCGGTTCATCCCTGAGATGGAGCGAATATCGGCAATCCTGGAATTGAAAGAAGGTATTAGATGGGATTGCTTGAAAAAAAAGGAGAATATGGTAATCAACAAATAAACAAAAAAAGAAAATTGCAAGAACGATAAAAGAAATGATACCTTTAAAGATCATTGATGCCGACGTCTTTTGACATTGTCCTCAGAAAATGACTGCCAGTTATGGTGATCAAGGTTGCTCAAATCATCAAGTTCTGCAATGGCAAGCAAGTATGTTGTGAGCTTCAAGAGCTCCTGATCACTGTCTCGACTAGAATGGGCCTTCTTGAATGGCTTGATGATCAAACCATTTTGAGGGTTCATCACAAAGTTTCTTCGCAGATCATCAAACATTATGGTGTTTTTTGAACTGTAGAACTGAGTATAACAAGAAATTGCTAGTCATCAGTCAACTGAAAGTTAGACAGCAAATGAAAATTGCATTACTCGCATACCAGACATTGAAATTTAACCCGTCCCAAAGTAACTACTATTACTAAAAAGACAAAATCATTACTGTGTCTGAGACTCTTAAAATGATGGTATTCCATCTAGAAAAGTTGAAAACAATTTAAAAAAAATCCCCCTGTAAGTCGAAATGGGGAAATTTATAAATGACATTATTTATCTTCATATGATATGCAAAGGAGATAGCAAACTCTCAACATCACTCAGAGTTTATAAATAAATAAAAGGGAAAAATGAGCAAAAAGCGATGGTTAACAAGTACATTGTTCCATACCTCAGGGAATTTAGCCCAAATCAAGCCTAATGGCTTGCAATCAAAGGTTCCACGAGACTCGCATTGAACTGTGATCATTGCCATATGGTCTAGAAGAGCTGTGATTTTGTAGTTGGGATTGCTCAGCACTCCAAGCTGACCCATCTTCAATTCAACCCATTTCATGCTGTATAAATGAAACATATAAGAATTACTACACAGGTGCACGTACCCAATTTGTTTACTGAACTTAATATAAAGTCCATAGTTATTATTATCGTCACAATTCCCTGTAATTTACAATCAGAAAAAGAAATTTGAAGCTCTTGACTTGCTAGTCTACTTAATCTTTCACATATGCCATCAGGCCCATCACACAAAACAAAGATGGGAAGAAGACAAAAGGATTGATGCAAATTCACTTCAACTTGAATTTAAACCTTTTGTATGTAAGGGGAAAAAAGCCCTAAACTGTTTTGTACGAGTCATTTACTTTCGGAAAGAGTTGATACTTGAGTAATGAAAAGAATATACAGAAGATCTCTCAAATTCATTACTCTTTTCAACATAAACATCTTCTCTAAAATTTACGCACACACATATTTAGCATAACCTCTTCAAAATCTGAAGTCCAAACTTAAGGTATAGCAACATAACATGGTAGAGTTTACGATAACAGATTAGATCTCATCTACTTTGATGCTAACATACATATGCAATTTCTGGTACTCGTGATTCAAACAATTCATCCGACAAGAGATAATAGAAAAAAGGAAGGTATAATACCAATTTCAAAGAAAATTTCTGTCAAAGAGCAGAAAAGAATAGAAAGAGAAAGACAAAATCAATTCAACAAGATTGAAAGGAAACGATCCCATTTCGATATTGAATTCAATTTTATAATGATTGAATTTGGGTAAACAACTATATTAGTAACCATGATGAAATCGAGGTGTTTAATTGCTTCAATTGAAGCCATGGAAATCCATGTGCGAGTAACTATAAATGAGAGTTTATTACAGGATATGAAAACATCCACACAATGCACTTCCAATGCTAAACAACAGTCGCCTAGGCACGTTTAGAAAATGAACATGATACTTAATAACACTGAAACAAAAGAGGGAATATATCTTTGTTATAGAATTCCTTTAGCATTGCATTTTCTAACTGACAACTTACCTAGTTGCAGACCATATCATGATGTCATATTCCGCATAAGCAGCTGTAAGAAACTCGTGAAGAACTACAAAACACAATGTGTGTAAAGTCAAATGAAAGACACATGAAGACTCTTGAAAAGTAGAAATTTCATACGAAGAAAGAACAACTGACAAGGCCGCATAAGTTGAAGCGGGTTCTCTGCTGTGGACCGGTGATCAAACAGAGTATAATCAATATCCAGCACAAGCAGTTTCTTTCCTTCCCGGCAAGGATTTCGAAGTTCAATCTACAATCCAATTCACATAATAAAAAAAATACATAAAAACAAAGCAGTAAATCACATTCATCTGCAATCAAAAGTGAAAGACGGAAACTGCTAACCTTATATTGATCGACACGCCTCCTCAACTTGTTGGCATACTTATCTTTAATCTCAACAGCTTCATCTTGGGCAATCTCAAAATCGTCAACAATCTCCGGAGACTCCACCGGATCCACTATAATATCATCCTCCATGGTACTGATTCAATTCCATTGCAGAAACATTTTATCAAACACCTGGTGTGCATAAATATATAGGCATTTAAACATGGGCAAATGATAGACGGAGACTTACCCGATCATGGTCATCTTTTGGGAGGGCTTGAAGGGAAGAGAGGAGAGCAAAACGGTGTCGTCGGCGAGCTTGGACGGGAGGAGTTTTGGGTAGAGAAGCTTTTGACGTTTGGGCAAGACGGTGGTGAGTTGGCAGATGCGGCGCTTCAGCTCGCCCACCGTGTCGTCGCCGCATACTCGAACGGTGTACTCCTTTCCGCTCCACTTCACTGTCAGCGTTATCTCCTCTTCTGGCGACGATGGCGTTGAGGTTGAGGTTGAGGCTGCGCCTGCACCTGCTACTCCTGCCATTGCACCAACAAATTGCTTTCTCTCTCCTGAGGTTTTAAGTCTAGAGAGAGGGGTACCAACAGACGCTACTTTTCTTCTTTTTATATATAATCTGATTTTTATTCATTTTCCTTTTTCATAGACTTTCAATCAAATTTCCAGCCCAACCCAACTCACGATTCATTGGCATGAAACGAATTTATTGTCATTTGAAATATTAAATTTACTTTCTGGAAGAAAGTATTTAATGTCTTTTCAGAATTCGTCTGAATTTTTACTAAGAATTGGTTCTAAAAGTACTTTTATTAAAATATTTTCAATCATTTTTAAAGCGGGTAATACTAAAGAGACAAAATTTGCAAACTAAATGATGTGTCACCAATACAAATAAGCACATTTATCAACGTTTAACTAATAATTCAATCGTTAGCTTCCATATCATTTAATTTACAAAATTTAGTCTCTCTAATATTACTCTTTAAAAACACTTCAAAACAAGCTCTATGAAATTAGTGTAAATTGTCGATTTGTCATTAAACCGGGTTAGTGCATTTTACACCTTTTAAGTTTGGAATGATTCTCAAAATGGGGCATGATGTCTCAATTTACTCATATTGCACCGTAAACTATAAAAATGGTATTATTCTATGTCTTTAATATGATTATTTGTATGACAAATATTAAATCGATGACGTGATGAGTTTGAGATTCTTATATAAGCTAACGTGTGAGCCGCATCTGCACCATATTGCCAAAAAACTCATCAATTTATTGGATGGTTAGAGGTCAAAGAGACAAAAGAAATAAATTAATATAATTTTAAAATCCCAAAGATATAACGTTAGAAAATTGAAACCTCATAGCTCATTTTTAAAATCGCCTCAAACTTGGCTTAGACTTTAAATTATATCAATTTACCCTCTAAAGTTAACCCCTTAGAGTATTTTTTCCAAAATAGCAAGTCCTTAAATTCATTAAAAATGTCAATCTACCCTCTAAAGTGTATCTTGCACAAATCACTTGACTTAAATTTACAAAAAAAAAAATTGATATAATAACTTCGAATCTTACAGTAGGAAGAAAAATGATAGTTTATGATGAATTCTAGAGGTTTTTTTTCTCAATAAAAGTAATCTATGGACTTAATTTCCAACTGGATAGTAATGTATGGACAAATGCCTAATCAGTAATCACATTTGCCCCTTCCAAAGGGAAGATAACAAAGTGCATCCAACTCCATTTTTAGAAAGAAATGACAGTAGGTGGGTTACATACAAAGTGCCTCCAACTCCATTTTTAGAAGATGAAAAATTGACGGACAAGGAAACAAAGAAAAAAGAGCTTCGTCCTCTGTTTCCTCATCATCGTCGCCATTGTTGTCACCGCACCTCCAACCAGCTTCAACATTGTCACGGTCCTCCTCTGTTTCTTCACTTTCTTAACATTTCTTCACTGTCCTCTTCTGTTTCTTCACTTCCAGTTAGGTCTGAGCATGTTTTGCTGGCTCTTGACATTCACACGTTTTCCGGCATAGGCATCTTGATCACTGGCTTCATCGATCTCGTTGCGAGCCACATCAAACACATGGCCAGGATGCATTTTCCTATAATGCAGTTTAAGCTTGTCTTCATGGATGTACGTCTTACTACACCCGTCATAAATGCAAGCATAAGGGCGATCCGAGGATTCTTTGTCATAAGGAGGCTCGGGAGTTCTGATTTGCTTCTCTGCAAGTAGGATGGCATATTTTGGCACACAAACTGGCTCGTCGATCTGTAAAATCAGTGTTAATATTGAGAATCAAGTCATACTTCCCTATGTTAAGAAAGTCCAGAAAAATAGATGTATGACACTAATATCAGCGATCATAAGGTCCAAATTTTGGCCTTGTTTTTCAGATTTTTTTGTTAGAAAGAACTAAAAAGGACCTTTACCTGCACTTTTTTTCGAGACTCACGAATTTTGTCTTTGGACTGATGAATCTAGAAGAATCGGATTTCAATGCTTACGTAAATTGCTAAACAAGACTTTTGAAGCTCTAGTTTCTTACATTAGTGAAATCCACATGTCAACTTTTATACTCCATCATAATAAAACATTCAAATTTATGGAAAAAAAAAAAACATATTTGCCTTCATGTTAAAGGCATCATACGTCAAATTAATACTAGTTTGAGACACAGGTATAAAACATTCACACACTATTCCGTACCAAAAACAAATGAAGACAACTTCAAATATTTCATAAACAAGAAAAGTGAGGCAGGAATAGCAAACCGTTTCATGGTAATCGACAATGTGGTTTTTAAGCTTGTACTCATATGCAAATCTCCTTAGACAGGCTGGGTATGGACACTTATAATAGTTGTCTGCTGAATGTGTTTTCATGTGGTACCTAAGGTAGATTTCCAGGGAGAAGGCCTGCACAAGTCATATTCGAAATTGATTATAACACGGAAAAATCAGTTATGCATGTTAAACAACCACAAACAAAGGAAATTTATGCCCGAAAAAGACATCAAATTTATGAAAAGCACAGAATGGTTCAAGTAAACAGCTAGGATGATACTACAGTGATGGTGACAGTTTTTCTGCTTGATTGCTGATTGGATGTGTAAAACTAAATACTTGTATCACAACAATCATTATCTTAAGCAGCCATCGTTAATGCTGGCCAAAACTGCAATTCATTACCAGATTCTATTTTCCTTTAAGTAGGGTTCTAAAATCTAGCATCAAATGTGAAGAGCGGCAATTTAAAACAACAATTCAAAACCTACCCACTTGTAGGGTCTAGTCTAGCCTATATTAGACATACTACTCTGATTCATTCCAAAACGGAATGTGAGCTACACACATTGAACTAATAAAAAATAAACAGAAGTTTCAGCAGATATCATTGGTACGTTGAGGATATGTTTGATATTCAAATTACTTTGCCAGTGTGCACAGGAAACTAACTTAACATAGCAGGGAAGAAGATAAATTGCGTCCTTCAAACAGATATTGTAATCGTATAGTTTGTTGTGTGTGTTGTTTTGGGTGGGAGGGTTTGAAAGACAGCTAAACCGTTAAAACTTCAACATTAGATGGCAAGAGAACTTGAAAGAAAACGTTGTAGTAATGGATAAGATGATACCTTGCCACAACCTTCACGAGGACATACATAATTCTTTTCTACGGTATGAATATGAAAGTGTCTTGTCATCTTTGAACTATCCAGAAATTTCTGTAACATTCAAAATATTATTTTTCAAAGTCAACTAAGATATAAGAAACTCTGCCGGAATATCAGATATATCCTTGCTTTAAAAGTACCCACATTAGTGCAACAAGAAACTATAGGAATTGCACATTTGGGACTGAACAAGACTTTACAAATGCCAGGAAAAAATTATTAGACAACTACATAAACAAAAACTTTCTTCTTGTTTTTTTGCTTTTGGTTTTACCAAATTAAGAAACTGACAACTCTTCTCCATTTCTTTTGACTTTATAGTAACTTGCTATCTCAATCCCATAGCTTACTCTATCTGGAAAAAATACCTTTCCACAACCCTCAAACCAACAAACATGTTGTCTCTCCGCATGGATGTCAGCATGCTTCCTCAAAGCACCAGCATCAATAAAGATCTTCCCACAGCTGTCATGGCTGCAAAGAAAAAGCACTTCGGTTGTTGGTTCTGGCTCTAGCTCTGGCTCTAGAGCCATTGTTTTCTTTGATTTCTCGTCCAAAGCCTCTGATGTATCTGCTAACGAAAACAGAAAATGAGAAAAATCAGTCCAAACTCATATCATAGGAACAAAGACATACAACAGAACATGCTCGCCCATCATGTTAATCCAACATGGCTCTCTTAAGCCTAAACTCATTAGTGATTCAATAAGTCTTAGGCCAAAAGTAAAACTAACGTGTTTATAAATCTAATGCATCACTTAAATGACATATCAAGAATTTAATAACTATTAAATCAGATGTTGGGCAGTGGAATTTAATAGCTTTGCGGAAGCGAAAACACTGAAAACATAAACTTAAACAATAATAAAGGATAACTGGAATCGCTCCAGGGGCATCACACCCATTCTTGGCCTCTCACCAAGAATTTTGGCATCTCACCAAAACAATCCCATCGCAGGATAAGAATTCCAATCTCTGGAAAACCAAACTTTTCTATTCATCAACTCTTCATTCGTTCAATCTGAATTACAATGGGGGTATTTTTAATGGCTTATACCTAAAGAACGCAGGAAAGTAAACACATTGGAAAGAAATCCTAATCCAAAAATATGATAGAAAACCAAATCTAATCCGAAATACAACTGGAAAGAATTAAACCTTGTAAAATAGGAAAACAAAATACTAAAACCCTAGAGAATAAGAGACAAAAAAAACCTTTGATTAGCACCTTCCATTTTGGTTCCGCATTAAAGTACGACTTAGAAAACACTTCAGAAGTCAAACCATAAACTTACTAAAGCAGAAGGATCTCAGTTCAGACACTAATCCCTACTGATTTTGAAGAAATATCAACTTGGGAGAGTATAATGAGTGAAAGTGCGTAACGTATGTATTGGCACTGACCGAACAAGAGCACTCGTGTATACTATTACTATGATGCAAATAAATGGCCTTGATGTACATTTTAATGGCCTACGAATCATGTAATACTACTATTATTTACAAAATTACAAATCAAAGAAAATAAAGAAAATTGAGTAGATAAGACTTCTATGACGAATTACATCAGTCATAGCTCGAATAGCATGTAGAACTCACACATCAAACCGAAGGCAATACTAATTCCATATCTTTATCTCTTTTTTCCTTTTTCTGTTTCTTTAAATTCATAAACACTTACCAATTCATTATCCTTCTCATTCATATAACTCGTACTACAACGTAAAGTGGTTTAGAAGTATTTTCAGGAATCACCGTACAGAACATGGTAGGGAAGAAGTACCTTTCACCCACTTCATTAGAGAGCACTCTCCACCTGTTGCTATGACATCTTGTGGAACCCTGACCACGATTTTGTATCAAGCCATTAGCCAAAGGTAGGTCAAATACTTCAAATTATCCAAGTGCAGCTATCTTCTTTCTTTTGTTATGAGAGTAATGCTTCGTACATAAGGTCCTACAAGACCCCGCCACTGTGGCCGGAAGCTTACTTCTAGGCAAATAGTTCTTTAATCTTTCTTTTAGGCGAATAGTTCTTGATTCTTAATCACCATATAAAAGAGAAAATCTTGGGATACAATAAAATTGGTCGTTTTTTTTTCTTCACTTTCGTGTTCCTAAACATTAAATGAACATAAAATTAGGCCATTTAACTCAGCTGTACAGTAACCAAATCTTCAAACTGACATTTGATGTTTTCTTTCGTTTTGAAATTGCTAAACAAAAACTTGACTTTCAAATCATCAAAGAACCCAACGCACCCTTCTCACTTCTTACCAACCATCAACACCTACAACTAGGTCCATAAAAGTACCTAACTTTATTTCCACTGTAAATCGAAACCATAAACGCAAGAATCGAACGACATTTCAGAGACTATGAAAACTGAAATTGCACTAACATTCAAAACCCAGGAAGTCGAAAAGATTGTGCTGGCAATTCTTCGTTTAAAGTAATCGGAGATGAAAGTTAAATCATGAAATTAGAAATAAAAGAAAAGGGAAAATAGATACCATTCTTTGAACCATTTGACAGGGAGAGTCTTGGGTCGGAAGGTTGGGCGCCTCTCGGAGGAATTGTGATGGAATTGGGACTCCATCTAATTCTTCTTCTTCTTCTTCTGTTCGTCGTCTTTGTTAGGATTCCACGGTTAGGAATTGGGGGTTAGGGTTAGGGCAAGAACTAGGGTTTTGGTAATAGGGAGAGATCGTTACGGAAATTAAGCTTCAGGTTTTAGCAGCTCCGGTTGTGTCGGTTCATCCCTTGACGTCTGTTTGGCGGGAGTTGCCAAAATTTAGGAGTTTTTATAATTTATAGCTGAAATTTAGTACACAAATTCATAAATATTATTTTTTATAAAACAATTTAAATATAGGAAAAATACCGAACTAGCCTCAAAATTAAAACCTAATTGCACTTAAAGGTGAAATCCAATTAAGCATAGTTGTTCCCACAATATCGGTTTTATCATTTATGGTCAAAAGTTAGCCCATAAATTCATAAATATTAATTTTTATAAACAATTAAATATAGCTCAAAATACACTTAAACAGACCGAACTACCCTCAAAATTAAAAGCTAATTACACCGAAGGCCAAAATGTGATTAAGCATCGCAGGGCCGAACCAGGCCTAGCGCGGGTAGGGTGACCATCTGGGGCCTAAAAAAATTTGGGGCATCAAAATTATTAGGGTGATATATTTATATATGTTTTCATAAGAGTATAAATATATATAATTTGGTTCAATGATAAAGAAATTTAAATAGAACTTGTGGTTTTGTTGTTTGAAATTAGTGAGAAGGTCTTGGGTTCCGAACACCATGTGTGCTTATGTACTTTTCAATTTTTACAAATTTATTTCCATAAGAATATAAATTTATAAAATTTGACTAAATGGTCAAGAAATTTAATTAGAAGCAATTGTTTCTGTTGTTTAAAATTAACGAGAGGTCCTAAGTTCGAAATGCTATTGCATGTTTATTTTTTCAATTTTTACGAATTTTGGTTTTGTTATTAATTTATTTTTAGTCACTAGCTAGTAGCTATGTGGGTTGCTATTTTTAAACATTCTTTCCAATTCAAGTCTAATCTTCAACAAAGAGTAATGCGAATACCAAATTTTTAGACCACATTTGCAAACCATATAACGTGTCATCAAAAGGTTTAATTTAATGCTCATTCATTACTTATAAATATGAATTAAAGACTCGAAAACATCATTATTTTTTTAGTCTCATGTTGACAAGGTTAGTAAATAAGAAAAATAAAAAACACCTCACGATTTATACAAAAACACTTTAAAAGTTCAGGTGGAAAACAAATCATATATCTACTTGTAAGCTTGGAATATTTTTGTTTCCTTCTCTCGATGCAAAATAAATTAATTTTTTCGTGTTTCTAAATTATTGAGTTTGAAGTGCTTTTGTAAGTATAATTTTATCAATGTCTTACGTGTGAAAGCAAATAATTTTCTTATATGAAGTGAGGACACATTTTTTTAGCATCATCTCGGGCCTCAAATATCTTTGAAGCATCGTTGTTCTCGAAAGCATCATTGCTGAGTTTTTACCATTTATAGCCAAAATCTAGCACACAAATCATAAATATTTATTTTTATAAAACAATTCAAATATAGCTCAAAATCCACTTAAATAGACCAGAATAACCTCAAAGTTAAAACCTAATTACACCTAAAGCCAGATTCTAATTAAGCATCATTGTTCCCCACCATCATTGCAGCATATTGGGATCCGCTTGCGTAGACTTTGAATTTGAATTGTCATATATATATATATATATATATATATATATATATAATTCTCCTCACGTAACAATGAGGATCACCGTAAAATTGATGCTAAATATGCTCGTCTTCCAACGCACTTTTTTGGGGAGAATGGTGATTTGCTGTAAAGACTTTCTTCTGTCTCCTCTTTCTTTGTCTTTACAGATCCGTATTAAAATTCTTCCAGAATCATCAACGACCTCTACGAGATCGTGAAGTGGTGGTGACAGGAGGGTTTCGAGAAGATTGGTCCACATCAGCTGCTGGAGAGAGATTTTAAAAGAAACCTTGCCAAGGTTAAAGTTGCCGAAGTTGAACTCAAGTATCGATGAGGTCTGGAAGACGCCATGTAAGGTGCTCGAGGAAGAACTTGAGCGGTTGATCAAATATGCAAATTTCGTGCTTCGGATTTTAGGCCATTTTTGCTATGTAATTTTGTAATTGAATTTGTGTTTGGAATGGTGGAAGGCAATGCTTGTATCCCTTGGAAATTTGAAGACAATCCATAGAAAAATAGAACGACAAAAAAATAGCATTGTCCGAATCTAAATATAGAAGATAAACCAGAAACGAACATTGCAACGCAATGTCTGAATCTGAATGTAAAAAACAGAACCAGACACTGCAACGCAGTCACTCGGAACAAATTGCCGATCTGCACCGAAGAAAAACTGATATATAATTGGCAATATATTATTTTAAAGGTAGTAGGTCGTACCCAGTGCACAAGGTTTCCGCTTTACGTAAGGTCTGGGAGAGGTGAATGTCGGCTAGGAGAAAAATAAAAAGAAGAGCATTGCCAATTTGCCATTAGCAAGGAATGACAGGCACCGAGAAAAGAACATCGTGATTCTCTCTGCCCACCTAATGTTTGGGAATCTTCTATTTGCACTTTACATTAGAGTGCATGCCCGGCAGGTTTTCTAAAACTTCAATACATACACATGGAAAGACTCACCCGCCCGAGTTGCTTACTCAACGAGTCGGAGCGAGTCGACTCACCCCGTTAAACCGTATCAATCTTTCCTCCTATTCCATTTCAGCATCAGCCAATACCTGCCACAGCAATAGCTTTCCACTTGGGACATGAACACCATCATCACTTTGTTCTAGTACTGTTGCACATTTTTCCTGCTGCCATTTTTTTGCCAACTTTTTCTTCCTCCTCATGAGTACCAAGTTCCTCAACATATTGATCCAAATCGGTAACCTAACTCGTTCGATAACAGAATTTTCCATCTCCCTAACAATCTCTCCGATCGTCAGACGATTTTCTACATTGGACGATACACAACTTGCTGCAACATATAAAATGTGCCTTATTGTGCTTGACATGTATACGGGAAACCCTATCCTTGCATCACAAATCTCGTCGATTCGCTCTTCTTCGATTAATGCCACTGCCCAGTCCACTATCGAAGCGGGTGACTTAGAAACATCGATGACTTTCCTGCAGCTAATGATCTCAAGCAACACAACACCAAAACTAAACATATCACTTTTGGTGCTTAATTTGCTAGGCGTGGTGTAACAAGGGTCCAAATATCCAATAGTTCCTGCAGCGGGTTGACTCACCTGACTCGGCGAATCAAAGAGCACGGCAAGTCCAAAATCCGCCAACTTGGCATTCCAATCTGAATCGAACAAAATATTTTCAGACTTGATGTCCCTGTGGATCACCGTAGGCTTCCCTTCGTGAAGAAATTGGACCGCCCGGGCGACTTGGATGGCGATTTCTACACGTTTAGGCCACGAAGGCGGTGTAGTTGCAACATGAAGTAGGTCATGGAGAGAGCCATTGGGCATGAACTCCATGACAATGAGCTTGTTGTTGCCGTTCGAGTGATCTTGGCTTGTTCCAAGAAGGCTTATAACATGCCGGTTCTCGGGTAAAGACGATAACACGCATATTTCGTTTTCTAGCTTGGAGTAGTTGTCACGATGTTGCAATGGCTTCTTTAGGGCAACAGTTTTGTTGAGTAGCATGGCCTTGTAGACCATTCCATGGCTGCCTTTGCCGACCATCCGAGTCGGAGAGAACCTTCCTGTTGCGTTCACAAGCTCATCATAATCAAAGTTCACCATTTAACCAAGAAATCTGGTACCCTGCAAAGTGTAGGGTTTTATTGTTTGATGATGATGAAGTTGATGGAGGATTGAAGGTGTACGTATGTGAGAGTTGGCCGGAGGAAAACTGGAAGTGCTTTTGGAGATGCCAGCAAATAAAGCGGCTGTGGGGAGACGTCAAAAGAAGAAGTAGTAAACAGAAAAGAAAGAGTAATTGAGAAAAGGAAAAGGTAGCAGTGCTGCTGAGAAAAAGAACAGGGATTCTGACGAGGGTTATCAGATATCGATGCTCCATTAGAAATTTTTAGAATTTTAGATGCTGGTTGGCTTGCCTGGTCGTTTTTGGGGTCCCCCCTTAACACCTTTTTGATATTGGAGTACAATTCTCCCGCCCTTAATTCCCTTCCCTTCTCTGCCCTCCTCCCTCATTTTGGGGTCCCCCCTTAACACCTTTTTTATATTGGAGTACAATTCTCCCTCCCTTAATTCCCTTCCCCTTCTCTGCCCTCCTCCCTCATTTTCTTCTCTCTCTCTCTCTCTCTCTCTCTAAAGAAGTCATCACAAAATATCGACATGGCTCAATCGTAACCGCTCAAATAGGAGAGAAAAAGAGAGTGAAATTTAGAGGGGAGAGAATCATATTCCTTTGATAATTCTAAGTTGAATTTGAATCTAATTTCTAGGGAATAATACTTGCATCCCTAACGATGAAAGTGCACATATTCCACTATGTGTAAATAACGTATCTAAGGTTGTTCCTTTTGTGACCAAAATATCACGGGTTTGAGTCGTAGAAACTACTTTTTAAAGTAAGAATAAAGTTGTATACGATGGACATTTTCCAACCCTCACAAAGCGATTAACCTTATTGGCTTGGGTCTCCCGTGTACAATCGGTTCAGAAATCCAACCATTTCGTAAAGTGGACACAGATCGACGGGGAAATAACGCAACTATCTCTCCACCAAAGTTTTGGCAACATAAGTATGCAAGATTAAGACATGAATGTAAGACTTTGGGTTCATACTTTCTTAATAGACATGAGAAACAATATTTTCAAAAGTTGACAACAAATAAAAAGTAAACATAGTACTAATCTGAGAACAATCCATCATCACGCTCATCCAATTGGCTATCAAAACCAATATCTTAAAAGATTAAAAAGAAATAAAAGTCATCACATAAAAATAAAGAGTTGCATTGACTACCAAGAGAACTAAGAAGAGACCGTTTCTGAACCTCGATCTATGATAAAATCATTCTTCGAGCGGATTGAGCACGTGACCAATGAACTGAACCGTTCCAGTCATTTCCTCTCTGATCAAAAACAGGAATGGGTGATCAGCCACAAAGTGTATCCGTTTAATCGGTTTAACTGACTCACCACAACAACGCAGCTCGGCAAAAACAGAAACAGCTGCAGCTTTTGTGCCTTCTTCATCAACCTCAATGAAGGATTTATGAATTATATTGGCCTTGCGAAGAGGTGACTCCACCATCTCACTCAAATCACCATTCCCATTGAAAGGCAGAACCAGTCCTAAATCCTCCAGAATTTTGGAAGCTTTAAAGCCAGAGGTAAACTTAAACCTTGGGATTTTGAAGGCACCAACTTTGACTCTTGTTTTGGGGAGATAGCGATCTAAGAAACCAGGCTCGGAGCAAACTCTGTCGACCAAAGCTGGGAGCCCATCTCTTTCATTAGGAAGTAAAAAGTACATCGAAAACTGCCGCTCCTTGTCTTTTCCTGGTTCATACTCAAGCTTTGCCACCTTGAAGCTGTCAAAGGCTCTTACATACTGGTCCTCGTAGCTTCTGCACATGAACGGTGCCCGGACTTTAGTACCATTGGGAAGGTAAAAGTTATGCTTGAATGTCATTGATGCATCAAACTGGTCGTTCCAAACTCCTTTGAAGTACAAGGCGTTTGCAATTATAAGCTTGGTGTCTCTTTTAACTGTCCCAGGAAGAAGAACCTTAGTGATAAGGCCGTTCGTCTCCTTTTCAACCCATGAATTCACTTCAACTCTCGCTTTGTCAGGGTCAGTCTTGAAACTGACTTGTTTGATCACGGCCTTGTAAACAGTGCCACAACCTCCTTGAAAGATGGTTTGATAGAGAGAGACTCCTCAACCCAGAGGGCATTGGCAAAGTTGAGGCAAGGACCGCCTCTAGTGTTGGAATTAAATAGAATTCAGTTTTGTTCAAGTGTTTAAGAAAGAAGAATTCAATAGAAAGTGTATGTCTAGTCTCATAAGACAAGTGTATACTTTAGATCTTTGTTTGTGAATCAAGGGCTGAGATTGCTCTAGATTAGCTTGTAAGGAAATATCCTATGAGTTGATATTTAATGAATATCTGTGGTTACTTCACAGATAAGAAACCTTTCACATTCCTGTTTTTTTTGCTCTCTGTTTTCTCTACTCATGTCTGCCTTCCAAAACACATCATCCGGAATCAATTAACTCACCGGATTTCATCATGGTATCAAAGCTTAGGTTCTGATCAAATTCAGGACTGGGCGTTTTGTGTGTGCTTCGTATCTCTGAAAAGGAAAGGGGGAAAAACATACCCAGATCGTGAAAATCTCATCTGTTCTTACAAAAGCCTCACATGGTTACTTCGGGCAGTGGGGGAGATCTGAGGGCTCCTATTTTCAATGGGATCAACTACGATTTTTGGTCCATCAAGATGAAGACCATATTCAAATCGCATGATCTCTGGAATTTGGTGGACAAGGGTTACGAAACTGCAGAAACTGAAGATGATTCTAGCGATGAAGATCAACAGTCTGTGAGGAAGATAGCAATGAAAGTCAATGAAACCAGAGATGCAAAAGCTCTTGGTATCATTCAAGGGGCAGTGTCTGATGAGTTTTTTCCTCGAATCTCAAACTTTGAAACCTCTAAGACTGCATGGGATGTTCTTCAACAAGAATTTCGTGGTGATAAAAAGGTTAGGTCTGTCAAACTACAATGTTTAAGAAGAGATTTTGAGTACACTAGGATGAATGATGGTGAAGCTCTATCTGTTTATTTAACAAGTTTGATTGATATTGTGAATCAAATGAAAACTCTTGGTGCAGAACTGACAAATCAAAGATTAGTACAAAAGATACTTATTAGCTTGCCTAAATCTTATGATTCCATCGCATCTATTATAGAAGAAACTAAGGACCTTGACTCCATTGAGGTTCAGGAAGTGATTGGTACATTGAAAGGCTATGAGCAGAGGTTAAATATGCATTCTGAAAACTTAGCTGAAAAGGCTTTTACTAGCCTAAGTGTGACTGAGAGAGATAGAAGTTACAGGGCTCAGGGGAGCAACTCAAATCAAAAGAAATTATGGAAAGGAAAAGGGAAGAAATGGGACAACAACCATACTTCACAATCAAAATCAAAATCTAGCAGTGAGTCTACCAAAACCAAGTGTAAAATCTGTGACAAATTACACTATGGTGTTTGCTGATTCAAGGGAAAACCCAAATGCACCAAGTGTGACAGATTTGGCCATCTAGCAAAAGATTGTAATCCAAGAAGGAATCAAGTTGTCAACTATGCACATAGAGCAAAAGAAGAGGAAGTAAATGTCTTTTATGCTTGTAGTGTTGCAAAAACTGAAAACAAGAGAGGAATCTGGTATATTGACAGTGGATGCAGTAATCACATGACTACATATGAATCCTTGTTAATCAACATTGACAGAAGCTTCAATTGCAGAGTTAAAATGGGGAATGGACAACTAGTGGAAGCTACTGGAAAAGGAACTCTTGTTCTAGAGACAAAGGGGGGAAGAAGATTCATCAAGGATGTAATACTTGTACCAGGTCTTGATGAGAATCTCCTTAGTGTGGGACAGATGATTGCTCATGGTTAGTTCTTACTTTTTGGAGACAATATGGTGGAGATCTTTGATGACAGAAGCCTCCAAAACTTGGTAACACAAGTTGGCATGACAGAAAACAAAAGCGTTCCACTTATGCTAGATTACAATGATTCAATTGCTCTAAAAGCAAGTGTTGCAGAAAACTCTTGGTTATGGCATAAGAGGTTAGGACATCTCAACTTTCACAGTTTAAAGAGATTGGAGAAACTACAAATGGTGACTGGTCTTCCTGAGTTACAAGAGACTAAAGAACCGTGTGAAGGCTGCATATTGGGGAAGCATCACAGGGACTCTTTTGAAATTGGAAGTGCATGGAGAGCAAGTCAACCTCTAGAACTCATACACACAGATGTGTGTGGTCCAATGAAGACATCTACACTCATTGGGAACAGATATTTTCTGTTATTCATTGATGACTGCACCAGGATGGTTTGGGTATATCTTATGAGAAACAAGAGTGAAGTCTTTTCAATCTTCAAGAAATTCAAAATGATGGTTGAACTTCAAAGTGGTCTCAAGATCAAAAGACTAAGAAGTGACAGAGGTGGTGAATTCAATTCACTTGAGTTCCAAGAATTCTGTGAAGGAGCAGGATTACAGAAGCAATTGACAGTGGCCTACACACCACAGCAGAATGGTGTGGCTGAGAGGAAGAACAGGACCGTGGTTGAAATGACCAAGTCAATGCTCCATGATAAGAAAATGCCACTTTCTTTTTGGGGTGAAGTTGTCAATACATCTGTGTATCTCCTAAACAGGTGTCCAACTAAAGCACTTGAGAAGAAAACACCTTTTGAGGCATTCAGTGGTAGAAAACCAAGTGTGAAGCACTTGAAGGTGTTCGGATCAATCTGCTATGCGCAGATACCGTCTCAATTAAGACACAAGCTTGAGATCAATAGTGTCAAGTGTATCCTTGTAGGTTATGGAAGTTGTGAAAAGGGCTATAGGCTCTACAATATTGAGTCACATAAAGTGATCCTCTCAAGGGATGTGGTGTTCAAGGAGAATGAAGCATGGAATTGGGAAACCAATAACATAGACACTATCTCAGTGCCACTAGCAATGGAAGAAGCACAAGCTGAAGTGGAAAATGTGAATGAACCTGTTATACAAGATGAGAGTCAAACTGACTTTTCAACTCCAACACAAGGATCTCAGTCCTCTACTTTAAATGCAGAAGGACAAGAATTACAGGATTCCTCCCCTGAAACAACTCTATTGAGAATGAGGAGTTTAAATGAGATCTATGCAGTGTGTAACTATTGTGTTGTTGAACCAGAGAGTTTTGAAGAAGCTGAGAAGGATCAATCCTGGCAGAAAGCAATGAGTGAAGAAATTGCCATGATTGAGAAAAACTCTACTTGGAAATTGGTAAATAGACTGAGTGATAAACCTGTGATAGGTGTGAAATGGATTTACAAGACCAAACTAAATTTGGATGGATCAATACAGAAGAACAAAGCAAGATTAGTTGCCAAGGGCTACTCACAACAAACTGGGGTAGATTTCAATGAAACCTTTGCCCCAGTGGCAAGGTTAGACACCATTAGAACCTTGATTACTCTTGCTGCCCAAAAGGGATGGAAACTTCACCAGTTAGATGTCAAATCAGCTTTTCTAAATGGCATTTTGGAGGAAGAAGTGTATGTGGATCAACCACAAGGATTTGAAGTGCCAAATAAAGAGGAGAAGGTCTATAAGTTAAACAAAGCACTGTATGGACTCAAACAAGCCCCCAGGGCTTGGTACAGTGAGATAGACTCCTATTTCAGCAAGAGTGGATTTAACAAAAGTCCTAGTGAAGCTACATTATATACAAAAACTGGTGAGAACTCTGAGATGCTTATTGTGTCTATATATGTTGATGATGTGGTCTTTACTGGTAATTGTGAAGAAATGATTGAAGAATTCAGAAGGGAAATGATGAGACAATATGAGATGTCGGATCTTGGCTTGTTGCATCACTTCTTGGGAATTGGAGTAATACAAGAAACTACTGGGATTTTCATACATCAACAGAAGTATGCACAATCACTGCTTGAAAGATTCAATCTGAAAGGATGCAAATCTGTGGCAACACCATTGATCACGAATGAGAAACTTTGTAAAGTGGATGGTTCTGAATCTGCTGATGAATGCTTATACCGAAGAATGGTTGGAAGTCTGCTTTATTTGACTGCTACAAGACCTGACATTATGTATGCAGCCAGTCTCTTATCAAGGTTTATGCATAATCCCACAAGAATTCACATGGGAACTGCTAAGAGAGTACTAAGGTATATCTCAGGGACCTTGGACTATGGAATCAAATATGAAAAGGGAGAAAAAGCAATTCTGGTAGGCTTCTGTGACAGCGATTGGGGTGGCAGTGAAGATGACATGAGAAGTACCTCAGGGTATGCATTTACATTCGGTTCTGGGATATTTTCTTGGGCTTCTATCAAGCAACAAAGTGTTGCATTGTCTACGGCTGAAGCTGAGTATGTGAGTGCTGCAATGGCTACCTCCCAAGCTATATGGTTGAGGTTTGTGTTAAAGGATTTTGGTGAGATGCAAGTGGATGCTTCACCACTTATGTGTGACAACACATCAGCAATAGCTATGACAAAAAATCCTATTTTTCATCAGAAAACCAAGCATATCAAAAGGAAGTTTCACTTCATAAGGGAAGCCTTGCAGGAGAATACCATTGAACTGATCTACTGCAAATCACAGGATCAAATGGCAGACATCTTCACCAAAGCTCTACTGAGGGAAAGGTTTGTCTATCTCAGAGGAATGCTTGGGATCAAAACCAGAATTCATTTAAAGGGGAGTGTTGGAATTAAATAGAATTCAGTTTTGTTCAAGTGTTTAAGAAAGAAGAATTCAATAGAAAGTGTATGTCTAGTCTCATAAGACAAGTGTATACTTTAGATCTTTGTTTGTGAATCAAGGGCTGAGATTGCTCTAGATTAGCTTGTAAGGAAATATCCTATGAGTTGATATTTAATGAATATCTGTGGTTACTTCACAGATAAGAAACCTTTCACATTCCTGTTTTTTTTTTCTCTCTGTTTTCTCTACTCCTGTCTGCCTTCCAAAACACATCATCCGGAATCAATTAGCTCACCGGATTTCATCATCTAGCGGATCCGTCTGCTAAGACCAAAGTTACAAGATGGGCGGCGAGGGAGTTGAGTTGGTAGGAGGACTCAGACTTGAGGAAAGAGAGCAACTGGTCCTTAGTGAGACCCTTTGAACCGACTGTTATCAAGAACAACACGACCTGGATGGACGGTGGCGAGTACACAATGTTCTTCCCTTTGCCTTCAGTCATGAGAAGATGCTTGGTGATTTTGAGTGCGACATCGGTTAGGTTGTTGGTGGAATACTCTTTGGGATCCATATCGGTCGTTAACTTATGGGAGGAGGAGACACTAGCTGCAAGTAATTGGAGAGATTTAGATATAAATTGATCAAACCCTAAAACACACTCATGCCAGTATTGCCATGTATCCTTTAATAACTAGGCTTTTATACATCATACATACAATACATATGCACACACACATATAAATATGTATACACACATATTTATACATGAAGAAAACCGATTGAGAAATTGATAGAGATGTAGATAACTGATAAAACCCTAGCAGATGTTCATGGTACTTGGTTGGCTCCCCTTCATTCATTGGTTTGCAATTCAAGAAACCCTACACACAGTGGCGGAGCCAGAATTCTGAATGAGGAGGGGCCTTTCACAAATATGTGTGTGTGTGTATATATATATATGAGTGTGTGTGAAAAGTTGAATTCATAACATGTTGACATATGCAATTCGTTTAATCCTCACAAAACTGAAGAAAAAAAATCTCTTAAATTCAATACTAAGTAGAAAAAAATGTAAAAACCCAGACAACCAAGTAAGAGGTAGGTTATGGAAGGCTAAACAAAATACAAAGAAGTAGAAAAAAGAAGGAAAAGGGGGAGAGGTCTGCAAATAAAGAAGGTGGGGTTGCTTTAGAAAATTATAGGGTGTATATTACTGTTAGGTGAGAGAATTGAACCAGAAGTGGGGTTGTTTTTTCCATTTAAAATTGCACATCTCTTTTAAAACTCCCTTGCCAAACTTACTGTTTCATTAGACAGCTGAAAAAGATTTAAAATCAAAACAGCTTAACGACGTCGTTTGTTTTATCTTCTTCCATGAGATTCACACCTCAGATGAAGTCAGGATGGGCCGGGCCCTTGGTGGCTCCGCCCCTGCCTACACACCTCTTTATTTCTCGAACACGTTTTTGTACTTTAATCTTTTTCATTTAATTCAACCGAATGGCCGAAAGTTAAAAGAATGTGTGGATAGAACACCCCAACCCTAAACGCCAAACCTGTACTACGTACTTTGAATATGTAGTCAAATAGATAGAAACCCTAAACCCTCGAATCAATAGAAACCCTAAACCATCGAATCAATAGAAACCTGGATGTGCAGAAAATTGGAAGAATAAGTACTTAGGCTACTGATATGGAAATTGAATAGAGATTAGGAGTAATTTTTTCGTTCCATACCTAAGTGCTTTTCGTTCGTGGTGAAGACGACGAGCTTCTCGGACGAATACGCTGAGTTTTTTAACACTGACAAAATACGCGAGTTGTTGTGGTACTGTGGGTCCTTTATATATATTCAGTTGAAAATATTGAGTTTAGGATAAATTAAGAATTCCTCCAAATTCACAATTCTCAAATACAACTTTAATAATCTCACAAACTCAAATACTTTTCCATAATGAAGTATTTATAAGATAGAGCGATACGTACTAAGAAATAAATCAAATCAAATCTTTGTCCGCAGAAAACCTAGATCAAATCAAATCAAATATAATCAAATCTCTAAAATAATTTTCTTTATATTTTCCAACACCCCTTCTTACAATATATAGGTCATTTTTCATGAATACCCAGGATTTCTACCTGTATGATCTATCACGTTGTAAGTAGACTTAAGCTTAGCCCAAGATTTTCAAAATCATTGTGAGCTCACCCTAACTCCGTTATGTTTTCCATCCAAATAAGTTCTGTTACTTTTTACCTCTTTTTCATATGTTTATTTTTTTATTATTTATACAAACATCTATTACGTTAAAGAACGAGAGAATAAATTGGTTTAAGACTTTTGACCTTTGTTTCACAAGTTCTCCATGGTACGAACTTGAGAATTTTGGCTACTAAAAAAACATGTTGTAGTCATTTTAAAAGCTTATGGTGGAGTACTAACATGGAGCTTTGCTAATTTCAATTTTTAAGAATTCAACGTGGTCAATCATATCAATAAAAAAAAGTTGAAATGTCCGAAACAATCTTAAAGTGTAGTGGGGAGCTAAAATGTCTGAATAACCTTATTGGCTTGGGTTCAAGTCATCAGTTCAAGTTGTAGAAACAATCTCTTTTTAAAGCAAGGATAAAACTGTGTACGATAGATGTTTTCCGACCCTCACAAAGCGAGTAACCTTATTGGCTTGGGTCTCCCCCATCCAATCGGTTCAGAAATCCAACCATTTCGTAAAGTTGACACAGATCGACAGGGAAATAATGCAACTATCTCTCCGCCAAAGTTTTGGCAACATAAGTACGCAAGATTATGACATGAATGTAAGACTTTGGGTTCATACTTTCTTAATAATAGACATGAGAAACAATATTTTCAAAATTTAACAACAAATAAAAAGTAAAGATCGTACTAATCTGATAACAATCCATCATCACGCGCATCCAATTGGCTATCAAAACCAATATCTTAAAAGATTAAAAAGAAATAAAAGTCATCACATAAAAATAAAGAGTTGCATGGACTACCAAGAGAACTAAGAAGAGACCGTTTCTGACCCTTGATCTATGATAAAATCATTCTTCGAGCGGATTGAGCACGTGACCAATGAACTGAACCGTTCCAGTCATTTCCTCTCTGATCAAAAACAGGAATGGGTGATCAGCCACAAAGTGTATCGGTTTAATCGGTTCAAATGGCTCAGCACAACCACACTCCTCGGCAAAAACAGAAACAGCCGCAGCTTTTGTGCCTTCTGTTGAAAGGTAATCTTGCTTCTAGAATGGTTGGTGCATGCATTGAAAATGCTAGACAATTCTAGCATGAATATGGCATGTGTTCATTATGTTCATAAGCAAAGTCTATGTTGGTGGGCTACTTTAAGAGAATCAAGAATAATGGCTAGGATGATTTCACACTTGGTATTCACACTTGGTATGGTTGGTTATGCTTGCCTATAAATATAGGTGAGTGTGTTGTAATGTAAGACATAAGAAGAAGAAAAGAGAAGTGAGAAAGAAGAAGAAGAAGTAAGAGAGACAAGAAGGCTCTCTAAAGTGAGAATAAGTAGAAGAAGCATTCATAGCTTCCAAGAGTGTTTGAGTGATTTCTCTTGTATTAGTTTGTGTGAGAATAAGAAAAGTTTTGAGTGTTACCTTGAATATTCTTTTTCTCTTGCCTATCAATTTCCGCTGTGTTACATTCTTATTTGTGAGATAGACATCTCCAAAGAAGAGAAGTCTTTTAAATCCCAACAAAGTGGTATCAGAGCCATGGCTAACAACGCTATGGCAGCTTTCCAAGTTCCAGTGCTCAACAACAACAACTTCGATAATTAGAGTATCAAAATGAAGGCCCTTTTGGGAGCACACGATGTATGGGAAGTCGTGGAGAAAGGCTACACTGAGCCAGAAGATGAAGCTACTCTGCCCCAACCCCAGAATGAGAGTTTGAAAGATTCAAGAAAGAGAGACAAGAAGGCTCTCTACCTCATCTACCAAGCATTAGATGACAATGGTTTTGAGAAGGTCTCAAGTGCAACCTCCGCCAAGCAAGCATGGGAGAAGCTTCAAACCTCTTACAAAGGAGCCGAACAAGTGAAAAAGGTTCGTCTTCAAGTATTAAGAGGTGAGTTCGAATCTTTACAAATGAAAGGGTCTGAATCAATCTCCGATTACTTCTCAAGAGTTTTAGCCGTTTCCAATCAATTAAAAAGAAACGGTGAAAAATTAGAAGATGTTAGAATTATGGAAAAGATACTACGCTCGTTGGACCCCAAGTTCGAGCACATTGTCGTGACAATTGAAGAAACTAAAGACTTGGAAGAAATCAGTATAGAGCAATTAATGGGTTCGCTACAAGCATATGAAGAGAAACATAAGAAGAGGCAAGGGAATGATGAGCAGCTCCTCAAGATACATATTCAGCCAAAGAAGAAAGAAGAAAGCTTCGACAACGAGAGAAGCCAGTACGGAAGAAGTCGTGGCCGAGGTCGCGGACGTGGACATGGGCGTGGACGAAGTTGGAACTTCAACAACCATAGTAACTACGAAAGAGGAGAAAGCTCAACAAAAGGTCGTGGGAGAGGACGCTCAAACTTGAGGTATGAAAAATCTCAAGTTCAATGCTATAATTGTCAAAAGTTCGGGCATTATGCTTGGGAATGTAGAGCTCCAAACAACAGACTTGATGAGAAGGTCAATTATGTGAAAGAAGATAAAGAAGAGAATGGCGTTGTGCTACTAGCATGCAAGAACAATGATGGAGACCAAGACTATACATGGTATCTTGACACCGGCGCCAGCAACCACATGTGTGGAAAAAGAAGCGTGTTCGTAGAGCTAAATGAATCAGTGAGTGGCAACGTTTCTTTTGGAGACGAATCCAAAATACCCGTAAAAGGAAAAGGTAACATCCTTATTCCCCTTGAAAATGGCGGTCACCAATTAATTTCAAATGTCTACTACGTGCCCAATATGAAAAGCAACATTTTGAGTTTGGGTCAACTCTTAGAAAAAGGTTATGATTTTTATACAAAAAATTATATCCTTTTTCTTAGAGATGACAAAGGAAGATTAATTGCTAAGGCGAAAATGTCAAAGAATAGGATGTTTCCCATGAACATTCAAAACGATGTTGCAAAGTGTCTCAAGATATGTTACAAAGACATATCTTGGCTTTGGCATCTTCGTTTTGGGCATCTTAACTTCGGGGGATTGGAGTTATTATCTAAGAAGGAGATGGTGAGAGGATTACCGTGCATCAGCCACCCTGATCAAGTTTGTGAAGGATGTTTACTTGGAAAACAATTCAGGAAAAGCTTTCCAAAGGAGTCGACCACAAGAGCCCAGAAGCCACTTGAGCTCATTCACACCGATGTGTGCAGTCCTATAAAACCAAGCTCTTTGGGTAAAAATAATTATTTCCTTCTCTTCATTGATGATTTTTCAAGAAAAACCTGGGTTTATTTCTTGAAGCAGAAATCATAAGTCTTTGGAGCATTCAAGAAGTTCAAAGTCGCCGTAGAAAAAGAGAGTGGTTGCAAGATCAAAGCCATGAGATCTGATCGAGGAGGAGAATTCACTTCAAAGGAATTTCAAGAATTTTGTGAAGCCAATGGAATTCGTCGACCTTTGACAGTTCCAAGATCCCCTCAACAAAATGGTGTGGCGGAAAGAAAAAATCGAACTATCCTCGACATGGCTCGAAGTATGCTCAAAAGCAAGAGATTGCCTAAGGAGTTATGGGCAGAAGCTGTAGCATGTGTTGTCTACCTATCCAATCGATCTCCAACAAGAAGTGTGTGGGGAAAGACTCCGCAAGAAGCATGGAGTGGAAGAAAACCAGGTATCTCTCATCTAAGAGTTTTTGGAAGCATAGCCCATGTACATGTACCAGACGAGAGGAGAGCCAAACTCGACGACAAAAGTGAGAAGTTCATCTTCATCGGCTATGACTCAAATTCAAAAGGCTACAAGTTGTATAATCCAAACAATGGAAAGACGGTGATCAGTCGAGACGTGACGTTCGACGAAGAAGAAGAATGGGATTTTGGCCCGCATGCAGGAGATCTTCATTTCTTTCCTCAATTTGAAGAAGAGAATGAACAAGGGACGATGGAGCAAGCAAGAGAGGTTCAACAAGAATCCACTACTCCACCTGCTTCACCAATATCAACCAATCATGGCAATTCACCAGCATCAACATCATCAAGTGGGAGCCTAAATGAAAGAGAAGTACCACGCACAAGAAGTATACGAGATCTCTATGAGGTAGCTGAAAGACTTGATAATCCTACACTTTTCTGTCTCTTTGCTGATTGTGAACCAGTCGACTTCCAAGAAGCAGTACAAGATACTAAGTGGAGGAAACCAATGGATGAAGAAATCGAAGCAATCGAGAAAAATGAAACATGGGAACTCACTGTTCTTCCAAAAGGACATAAAGCCATCGGAGTCAAGTGGGTGTACAAGACAAAGAAAAATGCCAACGGAGAGGTCGAAAGATACAAGGCGAGACTAGTGGTGAAAGGCTATAGTCAAAGAGCCGGAATCGACTATGATGAGGTATTTGCACGTGTTGCTCGTTTGGAAACTATACGATTACTAATTTCTTTGGCAGCTCAAAACAAATGGAAGGTTCAACAAATGGATGTGAAGTCCGCCTTCTTAAATGGTGTGCTTGAAGAAGAAGTCTATATTCAAAAACCATTAGGCTATGAAATCAAAGGGCGTGAAGACAAATTTCTGAAGCTGAAGAAAGCTCTTTATGGGTTAAAACAAGCGCCAAGAGCATGGAATAGTCGCATCGACAAATATTTCCAGGAGAACAATTTCACCAAGTGCCCTCATGAACATGCTCTTTACGTCAAAGTCAAAGATGGAGATATTTTGATTGTGTGCTTATATGTGGATGATCTAATCTTCACTGGTAGTAATCAAGCATGTTTGAAGAGTTCAAGAAAGTGATGACCAAAGAATTTGAGATGACGGACATCGGGTTGATGGCATACTACCTAGGCATTGAAGTCAAGCAAAATGAAGAAGGCATTTTCATCTCCTAAGAAAGCTACACAAAAGAGATACTGAAAAAGTTCAAAATGGACGACTGCAAGCCCATAAGCACGCCAGTGGAATGTGGAGTGAAACTAACCAAGCATGACCAAGGAGAAATCGTAGATCCAACATTTTTCAAAAGTCTAGTGGGAAGCTTGCGCTACTTGACATGCACAAGACCGGACATTCTGTATGTCGTCGGATTAGTCAGTCGCTACATGGAGAATCCCACAACTACACACTTGAAGACCGCCAAAAGAATTCTTCGATACCTTAAAGGTACTATTAACTTTAGCTTGTTCTATTCGAGTTCTAGTAACTACAAACTTGTTGGATATAGCGACAGTGATTGGGCAGGAGATTCTGACGATAGAAAAAACACTACTGGATTTGTGTTCTTCATTGGAGACACTGCATTCACATGGATGTCGAAGAAGCAACCGATTGTCACACTATCTACATGTGAAGCTGAATACGTAGCTGCTACCGCATGTGTTTGTCATGTAATTTGGCTGAGAAACTTGCTGACAGAATTAAGCATGCCACAAGAAGAACCAACAGAGATCTATGTCGACAATAAGTCTGCAATAGCTCTAGCAAAAAATCCAGTATTCCATGATAGGAGCAAGCACATAGATACCCGCTATCACTACATAAGAGAGTGCATTGCAAGAAAGGATGTGCAAGTGGAATACGTGAAGTCTCAAGACCAAATTGCAGACATATTCACTAAGCCACTCAAGCAAGAAGTCTTTATCAGACTGAGAAACTCAATCGGCGTCACAAGCAAGATTAAGGGGGGATGTTGAAAGGTAATCTTGCTTCTAGAATGGTTGGTGCATGCATTGAAAATGGTAGACAATTCTAGCATGAATATGGCATGTGTTCATTATGTTCATAAGCAAAGTCTATGTTGGTGGGCTACTTTAAGAGAATCAAGAATAATGGCTAGGATGATTTCACACTTGGTATTCACACTTGGTATGGTTGGTTATGCTTGCCTATAAATATAGGTGAGTGTGTTGTAATGTAAGACATAAGAAGAAGAAAAGAGAAGTGAGAAAGAAGAAGAAGAAGTAAGAGAGACAAGAAGGCTCTCTAAAGTGAGAATAAGTAGAAGAAGCATTCATAGCTTCCAAGAGTGTTTGAGTGATTTCTCTTGTATTAGTTTGTGTGAGAATAAGAAAAGTTTTGAGTGTTACCTTGAATATTCTTTTTCTCTTGCCTATCAATTTCCGCTGTGTTACATTCTTATTTGATAGATAGACATCTCCAAAGAAGAGAAGTCTTTTAAATCCCAACACCTTCTTCATCAACCTCAATGAAGGATTTATGAATTATATTGGCCTCGCGAAGAGGTGACTCCACCATCTCACTCAAATCACCATTCCCATTGAAAGGCAGAACCAGTCCTAAATCCTCGAGGATTTTGGAAGCTTTAAAGCCAGAGGTAAACTTAAACCTTGGGATTTTGAAGGCCCCAACTTCGACCCTTGTTTTGGGGAGATGGCAATCTAAGAAACCAGGCTTGGAGCAAACTCTGTCGACCAAAGCTGGGAGCCCATCTCTTTCATTAGGAAGTAAAAAGTACATCGAAAACTGCCGCTCCTTGTCTTTTCCTGGTTCATACTCAAGCTTTGCCACCTTGAAGCTGTCAAAGGCTCTTACATACTGGTCCTCGTAGCTTCTGCACATGAACGGCGCCAGGACTTTAGTACCATTGAGAAGGTAAAAGTTATGCTTGAATGTCATTGATGCATCAAACTGGTCGTTCCAAACTCCTTTGAAGTACAAGGCATTTACAATTATAAGCTTGGAGTCACTTTTAACTGTCCCAGGAAGAAGAACCTCGGTGATAAGGCCGTTCGTCTCATTTTCAACCCATGAATTCACTTCAACTCTCGCTTTGTCAGGGTCAGTCTTGATACTGACTTGTTTAATCGCTGCCTTGTAAACAGTGTCCACAACCTCCTTGAAAGATGGTTTGATAGAGAGAGACTCCTCAACCCAGAGGGCATTGGCAAAGTTGAGGCAAGGACCGCCTCTAGCGGATCCGTCTGCTAAGACCAAAGTTACAAGATGGGCGGCAAGGGAGTTGAGTTGGTCGGAGGACTCGGACATGAGGAAAGAAAGCAACTGGTCCTTAGTGAGACCCTTTGAACCGGCTGTTATCAAGAACAACACGACCTGGATGGACAGCGGAGAGTACACAATGTTCTTCCCTTTGCCTTCATTCATGAGAAGATGCTTGGTGATTTTGAGTGCGACATCGGTTAGGTTGCTGGTAGAATACTCTTTGGGATCCATATCGACCGTTTAACTTATGGGATGAGGAGACACCAGCTGCAAGTATTTGGAGAGATTTAGATATAAATTGATCAAACCCTAAAACACACTCATGCCCGTATTGCCATGTATCCTTTAATAACTAGGCTTTTATACATTATACATACAATACACATGCACACACACATATAAATATGCATACACACATATTTATACATGAAGAAAACCGATTGAGAAATTGATAGAGATGTAGATAACTTATAAAACCCTATTATATTTATCAAGTGATTAAAATATAGCAGATGTTTCATGGTACTTGGTTGGTTCACCTTCATTTGTTGGTTTGCAATTCAAGAAACCCTGCACACCTCTTTATTTCTCACTCACCTTTATGTACTTTAATCTTCTTCAATTAATTCGATCCAATGACCGAAAGTTAAAAGAATGTGTGGATAACACACCTTAACCCTAAACGCCAAACCATGTACCACGTACTTTGAATATGTAGTCAAATAGATAGAAACCCTAAACCCTCGAATCAATAGAAACCTAGATGTGCAGAAAATTTGAAGAAGTACTTTGCCTACTGACATGAAAATTGAATAGAGATTAGGAGTAAAATTTTCGTTCCATACCTGAGTGCTTCTTCGTTCGTGGTGAAGACGACGAGCTTCTCGGACGAATACGCTGAGTTTTTTAACACTGATGAAATACGCGAGTTGTTGTGGTACTGTGGGTCCTCTAAATATATATTCAGTTGAAAATATTGAGTTTAGGATTAATTAAGAATTCCTCCAAATTCACAAATTTCAAATACAACTTTAATAATCTCACAAACTCAAATACTTTTTCATAATAAAGTACACATCTCTCTCTCTTTTCTCTCTTCTCTCTCTATGCCGTACTCTCTCTCTTTTTGGCCTCCATCATTATTAAGTAAATTATGCCTACAACATGTTATCAGCACGCTTTTGATGCTGCGCTAAAGAGAGTATGATCTTCAATTAAGGGAGTATTACGTTTTAATCATTCTTTTTGTGACTAATTTATTATTTTGAATTAATCTACATGCTATTGATTCAATTTAATTTTTCTATGTTGAACGTGATACAACGCATTGGAGATGTAATTCTGGCTTTCTGAGAATGATCTTTTACAAATTCAAAGGCTTTTATTGTTTTCTGCAAATTAGGTACGCTTAAAATAAAGTAAGATATTTGAAACGCCCATGAAGCATGAAAACATTCCCCATGATGCATGAACCACATATGTGAGTCAAAACACATAAATAAATTAGAAGCAATTCTAGGGTTTTTCAACCTTAACTATGTCGGAAAAAAAAAATTAAACTTTTGGGAAAATTTTGCGGCTGAAACGCATCAAGCCTGAAGCTTGGGTAAGCATTTGGACAACCATTTTAGGCTTACTGATCAAATTGGACCAAGCCTGCTGCTTGGGTCCTTGGTGCACGGGCTTCAAGCCCTTGGTCCGATCTAGAAGCTAGTAAACATGTTGGGCTTCTTGTACCTCGGCTCATCACCAGTAACCCTTATGCTGCTGGGCCTCACTTCATCTCGGCCCACTTTCAACTGCAAGCTTGGAGCTTGCTTTGTACGATGGGCTACACATCAGCTTTTCCCAAACCCACTAGCAGCCTTCTGTACTGCTGGGCTTTTCCCTTGGCCCACTAAACATGCATGCACTTTAGACTGCACAGCAGTCGTGGCCCACCCTTGCAGCTTGCTGCAAGTCATGCCTCACACAGCCAGCTAAGACATGTTAGATTGTGGTTTTCTTGGCCCAAAGCCATTTTTTGGCTTGTTTTTTTTTAGTTCGCACCCATATATTTTTGGTGCCCAATTTCTTCTGCCCAAACGTCAGCAGCAGTTGCTACTGGGCTCCCATACTTGGCCCATGGCCTGCTATTGTAGCTAATCTTGAGCCCAATTTTTTTTTAGGCTATGTTTTTCGACCCACTGCTATTATTTGGCATTATTTTGCTTCCACAATCGACCATGTGTGGTCCTGATCTATTGAATTAATTAAAAGTAACCTGCATTTCACTTATTTGATAATGAATACAAAATTATTGACTTGAAGATCACTTTTGGACATTAACGATTCAATAATTTATTTTTATACTTTGAACCATTGACATACTTTCGTAGTAATGAAGCGCTCACACTTAGTTCCTGAAACAACCCAAATCAACTACAATTAAATCAACATATTGCATTCTGTGTTCTTGTAGGAACCTCTCTTTTATGAACTAAACATTCATAAACTAAATTGAACATGTAGTTTCAAATTTAGTGCCTTTGAACTCGAAGTTTTCTTAAAACAATACACCCATGAAAACCCGACGCTTTTCATGAAAACCATGTCTTCGAACTCGAATGTTCTAACTTTGATGCTTATGGATGATTCCTTCCTATAGCACCAATCAAAATCTTGTTCCCTCCAATTTAGTGGATTGTCGAACCATCACAAGTTCGATTTTCCTAATTTGGACATTTCTAATAGAAACCACTTTATGTAGGGTACAAGACGTGAATCTCTACTTGACTATTAAGAAGCTGAGAAACCATTGAAGCCAACAATGGCAAGGAATAGCTGAATAAGCCTTTTTCATGATCTTCATTCTAAGACTTATGCCCAAAGCATTACAAATGGAAATACCTCCCGAACAAGGATTCCATGGCTCTTTGGCTCACTCCGACGGACCATCTAACCATGAAAGCCATTGCCTGAAGCACACCATGATTACGTCCATGAATGAGTACAATTTTGAAATTTATAAATTTGATCAAATTTTAACTAGATAATACTTTTCTCGTCCTTCCATGTTTCTAACTCGCCCTTGAAGCAACAGTGTAGAAAGCAGAAGTTTACCAAATTCTTGGATATGATTACTACCATAAACATATGGTAAAATCAGGGCCTGCCAAGGTGTGGCCTCATGCCTGAAGCGTGATCCTTGGCACCTAAGACCTAAAACTTCAAGAATAAGGGATAGTATTCCTAAACCTTAACCCCGCAAAATCTACCTCGTCTTGATGGAATAAATCATTGGTTATGCACCTGTTTGTGCTCCTACCAATGTTGTTAAGGAGTACCATTGTAGTAGTCAATATGTGAGACTAATTTTGCTCCATCGAACACCGTTGGAAGAGTAGAATTTTGACATGGATAACCTTTTGGCTGAATCCCCTTAGTAAACCATTTACTTTGTGAACATTTATCCATGTTATTGGATTCAAGTTTGGTGTATGTTTTAGTTATAGATAATCTTATTGATATTGTCCTCAAATATGAGTTAATTGAATCATGTTTCTTAATACATGTGACCCAATTCAATTAAACAAGTGATTAGGTATGAATGTGGGGAAGTTAGTTGAGAGAACAATGATCATTAATGAAACCACTGAAGAAAATAGAGTGAAATATCTTTGCACCACCTCAAAAAATGAGCCTGCAGCCTTGATTTGGGGCCAATGAGTTGTCTCCCAACCGGGAACACACCACATGTGGCTGGCCTGGAGCCTAGTGATTGAGCAGTTTACTTACTTTCGCACGACCATTTGGGATACTTAGGTCAAAAAATGATGATACGACGCATCTCCTTACCCGAAGTAAGGATCTTGTGTTTACAAACACACTTTGCCAAAACCCGCTCGTTTTGGGAAATTTGATTTCTAAATCATCCTTAGCAAAGATACAAAACGACTCTCTTTTCATAATGGATTCAAGGGAATATACGTGGACTAATCCAACCAAAATGCGGGCCATATAAATACTTATGGTTTTGTTTGATGAATCGACAAACTGGTCACATGTTTGTTCACACACATTGCTGCTAAACCTCCTGACCGATTAATGGCTCACCACCCTACTTATCCCTTAAAGTCCGAGAGATTGGATAATGCCGGAGAGTTTATATCGACGGTTTTCAATAAAGTATTACATGCATTTTGGATTTATAATTGAACATTGAATTCCCATGTTCACCCCAAATAGCCTCACCTAGTGATCATAAAGTGCAATTTAAATGATCGCCTAGATTTTGGTAAAAGTACTAAGTTTTTTTCAG
Organism: Malus sylvestris; assembly: GCF_916048215.2. Classification (NCBI taxonomy): domain Eukaryota; kingdom Viridiplantae; phylum Streptophyta; class Magnoliopsida; order Rosales; family Rosaceae; genus Malus; species Malus sylvestris. Next base: position 52,424,594 of record NC_062274.1, read on the forward strand.
TTTCTGCCTAGGGCTATGCAATCTTGTACGTAGCTATGTTGGTCCACCTTGAAGCCCATTGCCACCCAACCTATATGATGTTACAGTTAGTTACTAGGTACGAACATGACGTTTTTTGTATTTACGCATTTGGGTGTGCCTTCCATATGCCAAGTTGCGTCGCCGCAATGTACCAACATGGGTCATCAAAGAAGGATGTGAATATTTGTCGATTATGATTCTCTTTCACACTAGCTCTCTTCGAGCCCTTGCAAGCGATTTATTTACTACTCATTTACGGGTTGTCACTTTAATGAGACAGTCTTCCCATTGTTAGGAAGAGATAAGAACGTTAACGTTCGTAGAGAATGGCTTGAATTTGCGTAAACGTTGCCCACTATGTCTCATCTCGATCCCCATACTACACAAGTATGATAAGCAAGTGTGATGAATTCTAGCTTTCAGAATGTTGCTCTAGACGCATTCCTCTGATCTAGCTAAAGTGATGAGGTTATATACCAGCTGCAAACATGCATGCAAGGATAAACATACTTAACAGACGTCGAGTCAACATCCCTGGAAGGTGTGCCGCCCCTGTTAGACAGTCCAGTACATCGATGGATAGCCAATCAATCTGTCTTGGCCTGGAGCACGACATATCACTCGGTTTGTAGGATCCACTTCTTTAGAAGAGGAAGGCATGGTACAAAATGAATCTACACTTAATCGCTGTCTCAAATCATTTCCATTTCATGAGATTAATCTGGATTACTCCCGAGACTTGAAGTTCTTGGTCCAGTATAGTAGTTTGGATGAGCTAAATGAAATTGAAATAAGATTACCATTGATGTTTTCACTTATATGGTAGCTACTGACATAAATGAAAAGCAACGATATCGAACTGTGTTTCGTTGACTAAGTTTCAACGTAGAACTGCTTGGACAACCGAAACTACAATCCAAGTTAAATTATTTACCAAAGTGTGTATTGGACCTGTCGTTCCTACATTGCCCAAGGTAACCCTGTTGTGTTACAAGTGAAAAAGGAAGCGTTATGAGATGAATGAAATAATGCGATATCATGCATGCCTTACGACGCAAGGTTTTTCTCAAAACGTCTTTGATTGATAGCAGCATTATGAAATATGGTTAGTGTTTTCTCCATGGGGATATTGATACGGATATTTACATGTAAGTTCCCAAAGAATTACATGGACTGGTTCAAATAGTTCCAAAACCACAGAACACCCTCTTAACTTGTTTGAGGCGTTCACTTACAATCCAAAAGATGTGGTATACCCGTCTAAATGATTATTTGATCAGTCAGGGATGTGAATTATGCCCTTACGTGTTAAACTAAAAATTCTCAAAAGCTTCACACTATCTTGATCAAGACAGTGTGAAGCAAAACTAATTTATGGTGCCAACAAGAGCTTCATCAAAGGAGTTCAACCACAATTCTCAAAAGCTTCACACACTCTTGATCAAGACAATGTGAAGCAAAACCAATTTATGGTGCCAACAAAAGCTTCATCAAAGGAGTTCAACCACAATTCTCAAAAGCTTCACACACTCTTGATCAAGATAGTGTGAAGCAAAATCAATTCATGGTACCCAACAAAAGCTTCAACTCCAAAGCTTCACCTACAAAGCTTCAACTCCAAAGCTTCACCCACAAAAGCTTCACCCACAATAGCTTCACCTACAAAAGCTTCACCCATACAAGCTTCACCCACAAAAGCTTCCCCCACCACAAAAACTTCACCCACCACAAAACTTCCCCCACCACAAAAGCTTCAACAAAAGCTTCACCCACCACAAAAACTTCACCAACAAAAGCTTCACCCACCACAAAAGCTTCACCCACAAAGCTTCACCTACAAAGCTTCACCTACAAAAGCTTCACATTATCTTGATCAAGATAGTGTGAAACAAAATCAATTCATGGTACCCAACAAAGCTTCAACCTCAAAGCTTCACCTACAAAGCTTCACCTATAAAGCTTTAAAAAATATATATATTTTTTCAGAAATTAAAAAATTAAAAAATTCAGAAATTCGAAAAATTCGAAAAAATCGAAAAAAAAAATTCAAAAAAAAAATCGAAAAAAAAAATTGCCTAGGCTTCCTCTTCTTTGGGCCTAACAACTTTCATAACAAATATATATGAATGAGGAGTTTTGGGCTACCATTTAGAAAGGAAAATGATGAAGTTTTGTTACTTTGGAAACTTGGCTACTAGCAAGACACCTCATTCGTCAACTCCCTCGACCAAAGACTTGGGGGACTCCTATCATATGCTATTGCATTTTGATACTCGGAAGTCTCACGACCACTCAGTGACTTGGATTTTTTCAAGTCTCAAACCGAGAAGTTTTCCTCACTCGGGAAATTAAGGGAGCACTACCTCAACCTACATGCTCCACTCATAAAGCTTTAACATACAAGCTTCAACAAAATGAAAAATTCAAAGAACTTAGTGAAGAAGGCCTTGGTGTATTTAACATAATACATTGAAATGAAGCAAAACTTGTTTATTGATATCTCTGATAAGTTACAAATATGTACATATACATGAATCAAAATAAACAAACAAGATGGAGCCTTCACAAAGGTTGCTCAAGAGAAGTCTCAGTAATGCGCAGAGCCCCAGAAAGAGTAGGCACCGAAGGGTGATCATTCGGAGCCTCAGTACTGGGTAGAACCCCAGAAGGAGGAGGCACCGAAGGTTGATCATTTGGAGCTTCATTACGTGGTACAACCCCAGAAGACGAAGGCAATAAATGCCTTTGGAACAAATCCACAAACCTCTGATGATCAAGTAAAATCTCACCATCAGATTCCTGCAACTGGTCAAGCTTCATTTCCATGTTTGTAGCATAGTCATATGCGAGCATGTGCAACTATTTATTCTCATGCTTGAGCCCTCTGATCTCCTGTTTGAGACTTATCACTTTAGCCGTCAATGATTCAACTTGGCGGGTTCGAGCAAATAGGCGTTGGGCCATATTAGACACAGAACTTGCACACTGAACACTGAGAGCCAGAGAATCCTTAACAGCCAACTTATCAGACCGTTTGGAAAGTAGTCTGTTATCTTTAGGAGTGAGAAAGTTCATGGCCACCACCGCAGCGGTCATATCATTCTTCATTACAGAGTCCCCAACGGTAAAAGAACCAGTAGGGGATAAGAAAGATGGGCGCCATATGTTGTCTTGAGAAGGCATTCAAGTCAAAACGATGATCGAATGAGCCAGACATTCTCAGAAATGATGAAGGAGAAATGAGGTGCAATAAATCTCTTAAGTACAAAAATAAGGGGAAAATTCGTACAAGCAATAACTCTCTGAATGTACTTCTTGCACACCATTGGTGCCCTTATAAAAGAAAGGGCAACATGGCTGTTGGTTCAAAAATCAAAGAGGCACCACTCTCCACACGCAACATCAGTTCCTCGGGTACCACATATAACTTTGCCAAAGATCTCTGACAAAGTTTAGACACATAAATTTTCAAGGTCCAGCTACCTTACTATTACCCACAAGAGTAAAGGAACAACACCACTACTTATTAACTGAAAAGTCCCTATGTATGTCAACCTCCATGCTCCGTGGCAAGGCAGACTGGCAAAAATGCCCTAACCTTTACTCACATTCGAGAAAACACGCCCAACAAGATTGCTTGCTCAAAAATCGAAGAGGCACCGTTCTCCAAATCTTGAGAGCCAGACTCCTAACATGATTACTTGCTCAAAAATCGAAGAGTCACCGCCCTCCGAATCTCGAGAGCCAGACTCCCAACATGATTACTTTCTCAAAAATCGAAGAGGCACCGCTCTCTGAATCTCAAGAGCCATACTCTCAACAAGATTGCTTTCTCACAAATCGAAGAGGCACCGTTCTCGAATCTCGAGTGCCAGATCCCCGATAGGATTGCTTGTTCGAAAATCGAAGAGACACCGCTCTCCGAACTTCAAGAGCTAAATTTCCTTGGATAAAGTTTGTCTGCAATCTTCACATACAACATCAGCTTTCCAGATACCACATACCAGTTTTTTCAAAGTACTCTGACAAAGTTAAAACACGTGAAGCTTGCAGCTCCCATTACATTGCTACGACCAAGAAGGGTAAATGAATAGCATTACTACTTGTTGTTAGGGAGACTTCTATATATGTCGACCTCCATCCTTCAAGGACAGGCAGACCAGCAAAAATACTTAACCTTTCCTCATATTTGAGAGGGCACTCCCAACGAAGCCTCTCGAAATACTCAGTTTTCTTCCCCCTAATAATACCTATGCAAACCAGCCACACTAGAGTAAGAGTATCTCATATCATTAGGGTCAAAAGCAAGAGTATCCCATATCATGCTTTTTCCCTGTCTTTTCATTTGCCCTTGTTCTTACTTGCAAGATAAGGAAAAAGAGAGCAATTAGTCAGCACTTGGAATCAAGCTTCCAGTCAGTAACTGACTGCCTGGAAACCCTTACCTGATTACTTACCTGGCATTGCTCTTGAGTACTCATCTTCAACATCTTATGCTTCCAGAAAAGATACCACATCTGCTTGAGGAACATATAGGGCAAGTGAGAAGGATACAAGGAAGTATGTGGAGACAAGCGCAACAAAACATGTGCCGATTCATCTATTACTTCGTTAACAGCAAAAGTATCTCATATCATCAAGGTCGAATGCACTCTTAATTTGATGGACTTGTTTTGACCTTTAAATTCTTCAGTCGGCCTTATACTCTGGAGGAAACCAGAAAACCCTCCAGCCCAGTTCAAGAATAAGCCTGTGGAAAGTTATTTCTTCAAAAGCAAAAGTATCTCATATCATCTCTTCTCCATTTGCTTCTCCTTATCTTTGTTGTTGTTTACGACACAAGGAGAATGAGAACAATCAACCGGAAGTCAAAGTCGAACCTCTAATCCAAGTTGCTTACTTGGAAATCTGATTGCTTACCTTGTTTGTTACCTCTTTCGACAAATCTCCTAGCTCGGCGACTTGGGGGACTCCTACTATAAGGTTTGTATCGCACTTGACCAAGCCTGAAACTACAAGCTTCAAGTGAAATTGATACATTACCTTGTGCATCTTCATCGGTTAAAGAAACCACCCCTGGATGAAGGAAAAGTACTTCTAGAGAAGATGTCACATCTACGTATAAGACATATAAGGCAAGTGAAAATGATACCACACTTCGGTACTTAGAAGTTTCATGATTATTCAATGGCTTGGATCTTGCAAGTCCCTAACCAAGGAGCTTCATTCACTTGAGAACTTAGGGGAGCACTGTTTGTACCATACTTAACCAATACCGAAACTACTGAGCACCGGTCAATGTTATACCGTCAAGGACCCAGAAGAGTTTCCCTCAAACCAGAAGGCCAATCACAACACGACTCGTGTCATCATCAGAAGCCAATCATAGCGCAACACGTGTCAACATCAGAAGCCAATCATAACATGACACGTGTCAATGTCAGAATGAAACTAGAAACTCTCTTCTATAAATATAGATCATTCTCTCACAATATTTCCTAATGTCATTTGTACTAAATCATTCACTAGTACTCACAAAATAAGAGCTTGAACCTATGTACTTGTATAAACCCTTCACAATTAATGAGAACTCATCTACTCCGTGGACATAGCCAATCTGGGTAAACCACGTACATCTTGTGTTTGCTTCCCTATCTCTATTCATTTACATATTTATCCACACTAGTGACTGAAGCAATCTAGCGAAGGTCACAAACTTAACACTTTCTGTTGTACCAAAGTCCTCACTGATTTTGTGCATCAACAAAGTCTTATTCCGAATTGCTAGAGTTACAGTTTATGTTGTCAACACGAATCTCACTAAGACTCCGGAAAAGCTTGAGAAAACTGCCTCGCACCTGAAGATGGAATTTGAGATGAAGGATTCTAGGAAAAACTCGTTTATGTCTTGACCTGAAGTTCAAGCGTTGTTCTGACTGTACCTTGGTCTACATGATACCCTTGAAGAGGTTATGGAATCCAAATTCCATATCTAAGTTCAACTTTGCGCTTTGTTGTACTTAGCTCATTGTATAAGACAGGACATCTCATTCGATGTTGATTTGTTGGTAAATATGCAACACCACGCCTACACGCAATCAATGAATTAGTATTAAAGATGTACCCTGAAGGTATTACAAGGGCAAATCACATCGCATCTCGAGCGATCCAACCCCCTGATCCTTATAATGATGCTTGCCTTGTTTTTATGCTAACGCGGTTACTTATCAAACTCGCACAAGGTAAAATCCCCGAATGGTTATGTCTTTATTGTTAGGGATATCGTAATATCTTGGAGATCCACGATATGACCTTAGTTGCGAAATCTTCAAATTGTTCAAAGACTCACCTTACTTCACTACACCACAAGTGAGACATGGTTAGGATCCATTGTTGAGTCCCAATAAGAACTATGCCGCATGTATCCACCCGACCAAGATATGATACATCAACGAAGACAACACCAAGACATATTGTGTCTACATCTACATCAGCAAAGCATCAGGAGATTAAAGTCATGCAAGCCGATCCCAGACAACCTTGCCAACCTCTACACGACGTCGCTGCCGAAGTCAACGTTCCAGAAGCTTGTTCGAGTAATTGGTATGCCTAACTATTCATATGCAATGCTTGTAGTTCTCATTTGGAAGTTCTGTCAAACTCAATGAGAGTATCCAGAAGTAGACTCACTTAATCTTAATGTATTTTTTCCCCCTACAATTGGGAGCATTATTCCCACTGGGTTTTTGCTACATAACTAGGTTTTAACAAGGCACCCATCCTGAGATGATCATACCCTTGTGAGCTATTCTACTTGCGTCCAAAAGACATATAGTTTGGACTTAATGCAACTTCTCACTTTTCTCCTTAGTCTATGGGTTTTTCTCCCACCTTGGGTTTTACCATAGCAAGGTTTTGTGAGTTTTACTTTTTATGCATTCTTCCATTGATCTGAGACTCGCATTCGCTCATTGTGTCGACAACTTCATCAACTGTACTTACTTCATCGCTGAAGACTTGATGCGCCATTTACTTGAGTATTTACACACTCAAGGGGGAGTGTTGTAGTCCTATTAGATTAGGAATGTGATTGTGTAAATCCTAGTATATCTAGGAATATCTCTTATATTCTTATTAGGAGTTGATTACCTATTAAGAGTTGTAATCCTAAAAGGGTAAGGAATTAACCTTCCCTACTACTATAAATAAAGGTACAATGGGGTGTAATAGAACACACCTCACAATTACACATCCCTCTCTTTCTCTTCTCTATGCCGCACCCTTTCTTTCTCTCTCTTTCTGGCCTCCATAATTGTTCAGTAAATTATGCCTATAACATTTATAAGATAGAGCAATACTAAGAAATAAATCAAATCAAATCTTTGTCCACAAAAAACCTAGATCAAATCAAATCAAGTCAAATCTCTAAAATAATTTTCTTTATATTTACCAACACCCCTTCTCACAATATATAGGTCATTTTTCATGAATACCCAAGATTTCTACCTGTATGATCTATCATGTTGTAAGTAGAATTAAGCTTAGCCCAAGATTTCAAAATCATTGACAACTCATCCTAACTTCGTTATGTTTTCCATCTAAATAAGTTGTGTTTAAGGTTATTTTGGACTTTTTACCTCTTTTTCATATGTCCAGAACAAAATCGCGCTAAAGCTAGGGCGTCACCCGTAAGTGGCGCGCTGTGTGGCCCGAGCACAGTGATAAGTGAGCAAGGGTCGCTGTATCTCCATCGGCACCCGGATGCAGTGTTAAATGAGCAAGGGGGCCATAGAAACTTCTTTTCGAACGACTCCACTCAAAGTTGTTTGGGAGCATATGCTCCTATCAACTTTACCCGGGACACACAAAAGAAGTACTTTGATCCTATTAGACGGGGGAGGGTGAAGAAGCTAGGACAGAAGGGTAGAGTTCAAGAGAGCAAAATGCGTTTAGGAACGTGGAATATAGGAACCTTAACGGGAAAATCTATGGAAGTAGTGGAAGTTATGGTGAGGAGAAGGATAAATATTATGTGCCTACAAGAAACTAAGTGGGTTGGTAGTAAGGCAAAGGATCTAGAAAACTCAGGGTTTAAACTTTGGTATTCGGGCACAAATAGAACGAAAAACGGTGTTGGCATCATCGTGGACAAGACCTTGGTACAAGATGTTGTAGATGTCAAGAGGGTAGGAGATAGAATCATGGCAATCAAGATTGTAATAGGACAAGAACTTATCAATGTGATTAGTGCGTACGCACCTCAAGTAGGGTTGGATACGAGTTCGAAGGAGAAATTTTGGGAAGATCTTGGAGACTTGGTGCAAGGAATTGCTCAGACGGAGAAGTTATTTATAGGAGGAGATTTAAATGGACACGTGGGCAGGAAGACAGGTAACTATGGAGGTTTTCATGGTGGCCATGGTTTTGGGGAGAGAAACGAGGATGGGGAAGCTATCTTGGATTTTGCAATGGCATATGATCTCTTCTTAGCCAACACCTTCTTTAAGAAGAGAGAAGAACATGTGATCACCTACAAGAGTGGGTCGTCAAAAACACAAATAGATTTTCTTCTAATGAGGAAAGGGGATCGTATAACTTGTAAGGATTGCAAAGTTATACCAGGAGAGAGCGTGGCTAATCAACATCGCTTGTTGGTGATGGATGTACATATCAAAAGAGTAAGACAAAAGAACAAGACTTGGAAGTGCCCAAGGACTAGATGGTGGAATCTAAAAGAAGAAAAACAAGCCATTTTCAAAGAGAAGGTAATCACCCAATGTGTGTGGGATAGAGAGGGGGAAGCTAGCCAAATGTGGGATTCCATGGCTAGTTGTATCCGAAAAGTAGCAAAAGAGGTATTAGGAGAGTCCAAGGGCTTTGCCCCACACCAAAAGGAATCTTGGTGGTGGAATGAGGAGGTACAAACAAAGGTGAAGGCTAAGAAGGAATGTTGTAAAGCCTTATACAAGGAGAGGACCGATGAAAATGGTGAAAGGTATAGAAAAGCGAAGCAAGAGGCGAAGAAAGCTGTCAGAGAAGCTAAGTTAGCGGCTTACGACGATATGTATAAACGACTAGATACCAAAGAAGGAGAGTTGGATATCTATAAACTATCTAGAGCAAGGGAAAAGAAGACAAGGGACCTAAACCAAGTGAGGTGCATCAAGGATGAGGATGGAAAGGTTCTTGCTACAGAGAACGCGGTTAAAGACAGATGGAGAGGTTATTTTCATAATCTCTTCAATGAAGGACATGAAATGAGTGCTTCTTTAGGGGAGTTGAGTAACTCAGAAGAGTGTAGAAACTACTCTTTTTATCGTCGAATCCGGAAGGAAGAAGTGGTTGTAGCTTTGAAGAAGATGAAGCATAAAAAAGCAATAGGCCCAGACGATATACCAATCGAAGTGTGGAAACTTTTGGGAGAGACAGGTATAACATGGCTCACTGACATTTTCAATAGGATTTTGAAAACGAAGAAGATGCCAAATGAGTGGCGAACGAGCACTTTGGTGCCTATCTACAAGAATAAGGGCGACGTACAAAATTGCATGAACTATAGGGGTATTAAGCTAATGAGTCATACAATGAAGCTCTGGGAGAGAGTCATTGAGCATAGATTGAGGCAAGAGACACGGGTTTCGGACAACCAATTCGGGTTCATGCCAGGGCGCTCAACCATGGAGGCAATCTATCTCTTACGAAGATTGATGGAAAGATATAGAGATGAGAAAAAGGATTTACACATGGTCTTTATAGATTTGGAAAAAACGTATGATAGGGTCCCAAGAGACATTCTTTGGAGGATTTTAGAGAAGAAAGGAGTACGAGTAGCATATATCCAAGCTATAAAGGATATGTATGAAGGAGCAAAGACTGCCGTAAGAACTCATGAAGGACAAACCGAAAGCTTTCCCATAACTGTAGGATTACATCAAGGCTCATCCTTAAGTCCTTACCTTTTTGCGTTGGTAATGGATGAGTTAACAGGACATATTCAAGATGATATTCCTTGGTGTATGCTGTTCGCAGACGATATAGTGTTGATAGATGAAACTCAGGAAGGGGTAAATGCAAAGCTTAACCTTTGGAGAGAAGTGTTGGAATCTAAAGGTCTTCGCCTAAGCCGATCAAAGACAGAATATATGGAGTGCAAGTTCAGTGCAAATGGAGGCCAAAACGAGTTAGGGGTGAGGATCGGAGATCAAGAAATACCAAAGAGCGACCGTTTTCGTTACCTAGGATCTATCTTGCAAAAGAACGGAGAATTAGATGGAGATCTCAACCATAGAATACAAGCTGGATGGATGAAGTGGAAGAGTGCATCCGGCGTGTTATGTGACCGCCGTATGCCACTGAAGCTCAAGGGAAAATTTTATAGGACGGCAATAAGGCCGGCGATGCTGTATGGCACAGAATGTTTGGCGGTGAAACATCAACACGTACACAAAATGGGTGTAGCGGAGATGAGGATGCTTCGTTGGATGTGTGGGCACACGAGAAAGGATAAGATTAGGAATGAGGATATCCGGGGTAAAGTAGGAGTAGCCGAAATTGAAGGAAAGATGAGAGAAAATCGGTTACGGTGGTTTGGACATGTGCAAAGAAGGCCTACTGACGCTCCGATTAGAAGATGCGACTATGGGACAGAGGTTCAGGGCCGAAGGGGTAGAGGAAGACCTAGGAAAACTTTGGAAGAGACTCTAAGAAAAGACTTAGAGTACTTGGATCTAACGAAGGACATGACACAGGATCGAGCACAATGGCGTTCTAAGATTCATATAGCCGATCCCACTCAGTGACTTGGATTTTCCAAGTCTCCAACCGAGAAGTTTTCCTCACTCGGAAAATTAAGGGAACACTACCCCAACCTACATGCTCCACTCAGAAAGCTTCAACATACAAGCTTCAACAAAAGAAAATTCAAAGAACTTAGCGAAGAAGGCTTTGGTGTATTTAACACAATACGTTGAAATGAAGGAAAGCTTATTTATTGATATCCCCGATAAGCTACAAATATGTACATATACATGAGTCAAAATAAACACACAAGAGGGAGCCTTCACAAAGGTTGCTTAGGAGAAGTCTCAGCAGTCGGTAGAGCCCCAGAAAGAGAAGGCACCGGAGGGGGATCATTTGGAGCCTCAGTACTGGACAGAACCCTAGAAGGAGGAGGCATCAGGGGTTGATCATTTGGAGCTTCATTACGCGGTACAGCCCCAGAAGACGAAGGCAATAAATGCCTTTGGAACAAACCCACAAATCTCTGATGATCAAGTAAAACCTGACCATCAGTTTCCTTCATCTGGTCAAGCTTCCTCTTCATGTTTGTAGCATAGTCATGTGCGAGTCGGTGCAACTGTTTATTCTCATGCTTGAGCCCTCTAATCTCCTGTTTGAGACTCATCACTTCAGCCGCCAATGATTCAACTTGGCGGGTTCGAGCAAATAGGCGTTGGGCCATATTAGACACAGAACCTGCACATTGAACACTGAGAGCCAGCGAATCCTTAACAGCTAACTCATCAGACCGTTTGGAAAGTAGTCTGTTATCTTTGGGAGTGAGAAGGTTCCTGGCCACCACCGCAGCGGTCATATCATTCTTCATCACGGAATCCCCAACGGTAAGGGGACCAGTAGGGGAGACGAAGGATGGGCGCCATATGTTGTCTGGAGAAGGCGGGGCTGCCTCTTCAACAAGGTTCAAGTCAAAACGACGGTCGGAGGGGCCAGACATTTTCAAAGGTGTTGAAGAGAGAAGAGGTCGGACAAATCAAGATCTTAGAAGTGCAAGAATGAAGCTTCTACTGGTGGAGATTCAAGTGTGCTTTGGAACTTAATGCCAGCCCCTATAAAAATCTGCACTCGACGGAGCTTCAGAAATCGAAGAGGCGCCTGCTCAGAAATCGAAGAGGCGTTTGCTTTCTCAAAAGCTGGGCTGCTTAGAGATCACGAGGGTTGATCTCAGAAATCGAAGAGGCGTTTGCTTTCTCAAAAGTTGGGCTGCTCAAAGACCTCGAAGGCTGATCTCAGAAATCGAAGAGGCGCTCGCTTTCTCAAAAGCTGGGCTCCCCAGAGACCACGAGGGCCAATCTCAGAAATCGAAGAGGCACCTACTTTTCCAGCCTTGTCAGCACCTGTCACACGCACACTCAGCTTTGCGGAAATTATGGGCATTCTGTCGAAGACTTCTGGGGAAGTAGAAAACACATGAATCTTACTGTTCAATCACCCACTTCCCACACGCAACAATAGCTCATGGGTACCACAGATAACTTTGCCAAAGTTCTCTGCCAAAGTTGAGCACGTGAAGCTTGCAGCTTCCACTACATCGCTCTGACCAAGAAGGGTAAAAGAATAGCAAAGAAACAGCACTAACAAAGTTTAGACCCATAAATTTTGAAGGTCTAGCTACCATATTATTACCCACAAGGGTAAAAGAATAGTACCACTGCTGGATAATTGGAAAGTCCCTGTGTGTCAACCTATGTGCTTCGTGGCAAGGTAGACTAGCAAACATGCCCAACCTTTACTCACATTCGAGAAAACACTCCCAATAAGATTGCTTGCTCCAAAATCGAAGAGGCACCGTCCTCCGAATCTCGAGAGCCAGACTCCCAACATGACTTCTTTCTTAAAAATCGAAGAGAGGGTAAAGGAACAGTACCATTGCTGGATAATTGGAAAGTCCCTGTGTGTCAACCTCTGTGCTTCGTGGCAAGGTAGACTAGCAAACATGCCCAACCTTTACTCACATTCGAGAAAATACTCCCAACAAGATTGCTTGCTCCAAAATCGAAGAGGCACCGCCCTCCGAATCTCGAGAGCCAGACTCCCAACATGATTATTTTCTCAAAAATCGAAGAGACACTGCTCCCCGAATCTTCGAGAGCCAGACCCCCAGCATGATTGCTTTCTCAAAAATCGATGAGGCATCGTTCTCCGAATCAATCGAAGAGGCGCTCGCTTTTCTCAAAAGCTGGGCTGCTTAGAGACCACGAGGGCCGATCTCAGAAATCGAAGAGGCACCTACTTTTCTAGCCTTGTCAGCACCTGTCACACGCACACTCAGCTTTGCAGAAATTATGGGCATTCTGTCGAAGACTTCTGGTGAAGTAGAAAGCACATGAATCTTACTGTTCAATCACCCACTTCCCACACGCAACAATAGCTCATGGGTACCACAGATAACTTTGCCAAAGTTCTCTGCCAAAGTTGAGCACGTGAAGCTTGCAACTCCCACTACATCGCTCTGACCAAGAAAGGTAAAAGAATAGCAAAGAAACAGCACTAACAAAGTTTAGACACATAAATTTTGAAGGTCTAGCTACCATATTATTACCCACAAGGGTAAAGGAACAGTACCACTGCTGGATAATTGGAAAGTCTCTGTTTGTCAACCTATGTGCTTCGTGGCAAGGTAGACTAGCAAACATGCCCAACCTTTACTCACATTCGAGAAAACACTCCCAACAAGATTGCTTGCTCCAAAATCGAAGAGACACCGTCCTCCGAATCTCGAGAGCCAGACTCCCAACATGACTACTTTCTCAAAATCGAAGAGAGGGTAAAGGAACAGTACCATTGCTGGATAATTGGAAAGTCCATGTGTGTCAACCTTTGTGCTTCGTGGCAAGGTAGACTAGCAAACATGCCCAACCTTTACTCACATTCGAGACAACACTCCCAACAGATTGCTTGCTCCAAAATCGAAGAGGCACCGCCCTCCGAATCTCGAGAGCCAAACTCCCAACATGATTACTTTCTCAAAAATCGAAGAGACACTGCTCTCTGAATCTCGAGAGCCAGACCCCCAGCATGATTGCTTTCTCAAAAATCGAAAAGGCATCGTTCTCCGAATCTCGAGAGCCAGATAGCACAGACCACTTTTTCAAAGTGCTCTGACAGAGTTAAAACATGTGAAACTGGCAGCTCCCACTACCGTGCTATGACCAAGCAGGGTAAAGGAATAGCATTACTACTTCTTAGGGAGACTCCTATATATGTCGACCTCCATCCCCAACAGACAGGCAGACCTGCAAAAATGCTCAACCCTTCATCATATCTGAGAGGGCACTCCCAACGAAGCCTTTCGAAATATTCAGCTTTCCTTCCCCCCGATAATACCTCTGCAAACAAGCTATACTAGAGCAAGAATATCTCATATCATCAGGGTTAAAAGCAAGAGTATCCCATATCATGCTTTTTCCCTGTCTTTTCCTTTGGCCTTGTTTTTACCTGCAAGACAAGGAGAAAGAGAGCAATCAGTCAGCACTTGGAATCAAGCTTCCAGCCAGGAACTGACTGCCTGGAACCCCTTACCTGATTACTTACCTGGCATTGCTCTCGAGTACTCATCTTCAACATCTTATATTTCCAGGGAAGATTCCGCATCTGCTTGAGGAACAGATAGGGCAAGTGCGAAGGATACAAGGAAGCATGTGGAGACAAGCGTAACAGCACACGTGCCGATACATCCATTACTCTGTCAAAAGCAAAAGTATCCCATATCAGCAGGGTGGAACGTACTCTAGATTTGATGGACTTGTTTTGACCCTCAAATTCTTCAGTCGGCCTTATACTCTGGAGGAAACCAGAAAACCCTCCAGCTCAGTTCAAGAATAAGCCTGTGGAAAGTTACTTCTTCAAAAGCAAAAGTATCTCATATCATCTCTTCTCATTTTTCTTCTCTTTATCCTTCATGCTGCTGCAAGATGGGGAGAAGGTGAACAATCAGTCGGAGCTCTGATTGCTTACCTTGTCTGTCACCTCTTTCAGCAGACCCCCTAGCTCGGCGACTTGGGGGACTCCTACTACATGGTTTGTATCGCGCTTGACCAAGCCTGAAACTACAAGTAAGCTTCAAGTGAAATTGATACATTACCTTGTGCATCTCCACCAGTTAAAGATACCACCCCTGGATGGAGGAAGAGTACTTCCAGAGAAGATGCCACATCTACCTATGAGACAGATAAGGCAAGTCAAGACGACACCACACTCCGATACTTAGAAGTTTCGTGATTACGAGATCATTCTCCCACAATATTTCCTAATGTCATTTGTACTAAATCATTCACTTGTACTCACTAAAGGAGAGCTTGAACCTATGTACTTGTGTAAACCCTTCACAATTAATGAGAACTCTTCTATTCCGTGGACGTAGCCAATCTGGGTGAACCACGTACATCTTGTGTTTGCTTTCCTATCTCTATCCATTTATATACTTATCCACGCTAATGACCGGAGCAATCTAGCGAAGATCACAAAAAGCGACCGTTTTCGCTACCTAGGATCTATCTTGCAAGAGAACGGAGAATTAGATGGAGATCTCAACCATAGAATACGAGCTGGATGGATGAAGTGTAAGAATGCATCCGGCGTGTTGTGTGACCGTCGTAGGCCACTGAAGCTCAAGGGAAAATTTTATAGGACGGCAATAAGGCCAGCGATGTTGTATGGCACAGAATGTTGGGCGGTGAAGCATCAACACGTACACAAAATGGGTGTAGCGGAGATGAGGATGCTTCGTGGGATGTGTGGGCACACGAGAAAGGATAAGATTGGGAATGAGGATATCCGAGGTAAAGTAGGAGTAGCCGAAATTGTAGGAAAGATGAGAGAAAATCGGCTCCGGTGATTTGGACATGTGCAAAGAAGGCCGAATGACGCTCCGGTTCGAAGATGTGACTACGGGACAGAGGTTCAGGGCCGAAGGGGTAGAGGAAGACCTAGGAAAACTTTGGAAGAGACTCTAAGAAAAGACTTAGAGTACTGGGATCTAACGGAGGACATGACACAAAACCGAGCGCAATGGCGTTCTAGGATTCATATAGCCGACCCCACTTAGTGGGAAAAGGCTTTGTTGTTGTTGTTGTTGTTGTATACAAACATCAATTACATTAAGAAACGAGATAATAAATTGGTTTCAAACTTTTGACCTTTGTTTCACAAGTTCTCTAGTACGAACTTGAGAATTTTGGCTACTAAAAAAACATGTTGCATTCGTTTTAAAAGCTTATGGTGGAGTACTAATATGGAGTTTAGCTAATTTCAATATTTGAGAATCCAACGTGGTCAATCATATCGATTAAAAAAAGAGTTGAAATGTCCGAAACAATCTTGAAGTGTAGTGGGGAGTTAAAATGTCTGAATAACCTTGAAAAGTAGTCGCGTGCAAGCAGGAGCTGATCCACAATAGGTCAAACTGGGCCAATTGACCCTGTGGAGTCGGAAATCTGGCTGGAATCGCTTCCAATGACCTGTGGCCGTCTGGGTTTTAGTAGTTCGTGCCTACAAGGTGTTCAACGAAATACTCCAGTAGCACCATTTCGAACAAAGAACAAAACTCTTCTTACACTACACTAATTAGAACTCCGGTTTTATTAATGTTCTTTTCTCGTTCTCTCTTTCCTTTCTGTTTTTCTCTTTTTACAAAGCCGGTTGTTTCTACTTTCGCTCAACCCTTGAAATCTACATAGGATTTCTAGCTATACGACTGCAATATATGAAAACGATGTGAATCGAACTGAATCAAACGCTTTGGTTTTGTTGTAACTTGGTTTGGTTACGGTTTTACAGTAAAACTTAACATACCCGGACCTCGTTCACCCCTAGACACGATTAAGATATTGATCGATTTTGAGAACTCTTATTCCTGCAGAAGATTTTGAGAAAACTGTATTATTCATATCGATCGACTTTGGTAATATAGCTCAACTGCTGAAACGTAAGTAGTGGTAGTAAAACATGAATTGCTTTCAGAAATTTGACAACCCAATGTAGCATTACTTCCACAAGTAATCAAACAACCAAAAGATTTGCAACAAGTTATATTTAGGCAGGGAGGAAAATTACCTGGAAAAATACAGCAGGACGGTATAAGTTGAGTGAAAAAGATATTACTTCGATTCAGAAGTCCAACCATTTTGCGAAGTAGACACAGGTTGATGGGGAAATAATCCCATCCGGTGTACATTGACTTATCCGCGGACAAACTCCACATGGAATAGAAGCCATTGCGCCAACTTTGGTTTCTCCTCTAGTACCTCCCTTGCTTTTGCATTTATAGCAAACTTTTCCAATTTGAATAGAAGCAAACTCCCCCATCCCGGTGCTCTTCACCTCCATGACTCGATTGTCCAAAACCAAATCCCTCACAATCTCCTCCGTTTGCTGTTTTGTAAACTCGGTCTTGAATATTTTAGTCTTTCTGATGGCATCTGCAATTCCCTCCAACGTAGCAACCTTCTGCTGATATATCATCTTCGCAAACTGATCTTTTACAAGGTTTATATAATCTTTGTCGAGTTTCCCCTCCGAGTACCAAGCCCCACCGGTTAACTCCTTGGAGGGCTCAAATTCTGTAGCAATGTAATGCTTTCTCCCCTTGCTTTGGACGTTTACAACCTCTTGTATCAGTTTCTTTGCTTGAAGTGTTTTTAAGGCTGCGTTAAACACCTTGTCAGGGAGGTTCGTCTCTTTCTTCATGTCTCGTGTCCAAATTCCCATATCTTGCTTGCCATGGATCACATTGTATAGAATTCGCTCGTTCTGGCTCAAAGAGTCCGCCGGGGAACTAGAGTCTGGCTGTTTCCGTTTGCTCATTGCTATGATCCTGTCGAGGAGAAAAAGAAACATCAGAAGAAACTTATCGACACTTGCATCACAAAGCCGAAGACCTGCCCGTTGCAGATTAACACTACTGGAAAAACTAACCAATGAACAAGATAAACTGGAATCGCTCCAGGGGCCTCACGCTCGTTCTTGGTTTCACCCAAAACTACTACGATTGCAAGATTATAAACTCGGAAACTTCAACTTATCAACTATCTTAACAATTGAATTACAATGGTATACATAAACACTTAACCCTAATGGAAAATTGAAACCCTAAAACAAATAGAAACATGATTAATCCTAATAAAACACAAAAGAATCCTAACCCTCGTGAAATTTCAAGAAAAAAAAGGACATGGAAGAATTTAAAAAAAAAAAACCCTAGAAATTTCAAATTTAACAACTTCTGCAAAATCCACTTCCCAAATTTCAAACCAAATTAAACTCCTTCAAAATTTTGAAATTAGCCCAATATATATATACACACATATATAAATAAGCATACCTGTAAAGCTCTGTTCGGCTGAACTGAAGGAAGAAGCACGCAGAGAGTTGCAGAAGTTGCAAACCTTTAAACGACAAAACATAGCTTGCCGTTTGTGGGCTTTAGTATCATCATTAGAATATGGGCCGGCCCAAACCGAAAAGCAAGTAAAAAAAACCCTAATAAAGTCACGTGATCTGCACGTGCGATACCTTCATCATCCCTGCTATTTAATACTTAAACACCCTGAACGGACCATCCGCCTCCTTCTGAAACCTTCGCGCGGTTCTTCTGGGTGTCGGCCTCCGCGCAGCTAGAGAGAGAGAGGGAGGAGAGGGAGAGGTTGCAATCGACAATGGTGGCGCCAAAGAAGACGAAGAAGACCCATGAGAGCATCAACACCAGGCTCGCTCTCGTCATGAAGAGCGGCAAATACACTCTTGGTTACAAAACCGTCATCGATTCCCTCCGCAGCTCCAAAGGCACCCGATTTCTTCCTCGTTTTGATTCTTTGGTTTTTGAATTCTAAGTACTGGGTTCGTTTCAAGTTTTTGTAATTGGGATTTGATTGTGTTGTTGTGGAAATTGTATTTGCAGGCAAGTTGATCATTATCTCCAACAATTGCCCGCCTCTTCGGAAGTCGGAAATTGAATACTACGCCATGCTTGCGAAGATTGGGGTTCACCATTACAACGGAAGTAAGTGGTTCTCTGTATAATTAATCTGGGTTTGCTTGCTTTAGGTAGATTTTTTCGTGAACTTATGATGTTACAAGTTTGTAGAATTGGCATGGATGTTTGGTTGGTGTCTTTGTTGTATACTTTGCTTTTCGCCCGATACATCGATAAAACAGAACTAATGTTATTGTTTATGAATGTTATGGACTTGGATGTTGTGGAATTTATCAATACCTTGTTGGGTCGTTTTCTTAGCATCATCTACGACAATTTACAAATTCACGTAAAAAGGTGGTTTAGTTAAACTAGAGAGTTTATCTCGCCTCGTTTGGTGGTTTGTGTTGGATAATTCACTGTATTTAATCCATTTCTTGCTTCAACATGGAGAACTAATGTTGTATTCGCCCCTCGTGTTTCACGCATATATCTCCATTTTGTTCACAAGTAGGAGTAATGCGAGACATTTTCCGTGTTGTTTTGTTATATTTTCTTTCTGCCGTGTCGTATCTCTTTGATGGTGGAAAGAATTTGAAATAATAAAGTTGATTATACTTGCTCTATTCATTTTCGTTTGGTAAAGTTTGTCAACTAGTATATAATTGAGTTTGCAATACTATTACCTTTTCATTTGGTTGGTCATACTTGTTCTGTTTTCAGACAATGTTGAGCTCGGTACAGCCTGCGGCAAGTATTTCCGTGTTTCCTGCCTTAGCATCATCGATGCAGGTACTCAAAAGTAGTATTACCATTCTGCACGATTTGTTGCACAAACTACTGATATGATAACCAATTTGGCTGACTTGTCACATGTTATAATAATTTTCAGGTGATTCGGATATCATAAAGACTCTACCTGGTGATCATTGAGGAACGCTGGATATCGCCCCCATTTTTGAAAGTACAATTGGGTTTGTAGGCTTGCTTTCATTGAAATACTCTGGTTTTCTATGAGGATGTATTTTTTTTTCAATTAGTACGAGGATACTTCCAATATATGAGGTTATCTTATCTTAGAAGTGACCTTCATGGTGTTATGAGAATCGTCTAAAGTTAAATTTTATTATGTTAGAGAAGTCCCATTCTGGGTTTTCTTTTCATCTGTTTTTTCGGTAATGCTCCCAGTTTACACCGTCTGTGCACACAGGGTTTCCAACCTTGATCTAGAATTGCTTACGTATATCTCAATCTTCTCCTTAACTTGTCGTAGTAAACACCGGAAAGATGGAATGTTGAATCTTAGTGTTATAACCTTGTTTATTTTATGGACTTTGCGTAAGCTTGGTTCCAATTTACCATTAGACTTCTGGCAACAATGGTGGATTCTGGTATGGTTTGGTTCTGGTTCTGTCGTTCGCCCTTCACTTCACAGCCTAGTCCATGTCATCAAAATGGCCATTGCTCGTGAGTCCGTTAGGCTTGCGAAAATTGTACAATTGAGGGGATTTGTGTGAGGGAAGGAGACGATGACCATTTGATCGGACCCAAACATCATCTGTTTCAGATGCGAGAACGATCATGTTGCATAAGCAAAAGCGCTGCTGACGGTGCTTGGTCCCCGAAGCAAAAACACTCCTGTCGTTGCCACAACCATGATGGAACTCGTATGGCATCAGAGACCGATATCAGAGATCGACTCAACGAGGATTCTTTCATTTTTCCTGTTGAGGTTGTGTGTTGGTACCTGAGAAAAATGGAAGATGCAGAATGCCAGAGGACACGGAGGGTTTCAAGAGTCCTGAAACCAAAGGAAGTAAGTTTTGGGTTGGATTTTGTTAATATGACACCGATACATGAGAGATATGTTGATACGTATCGATATTTAATACTAATACATCAATATAACATTGTTAATACGACATCTTTGCTCACGTCGCTCCGTGTATTTTAAGTGATCCGCTCGTACCGTAGAACTGTCGGCCAAGTCGCCTCTTGATCCTCAATGGTGTTTTGTTTTGATCTTGCTTTCGAGTGTTCGTCCACTTATGAATTAGCCATTTGGGCCTTTTCAGTGTTCGTTCAATCCTTAGAGTTTGCCTTAGTCTCTTCATGCGATGCGGATGTTACATCTCATGTCCTGCTTAGTTACAAGTTCACGTCACTAAATTCGTTTATTTGGCTTTTGTTGGGATTGCCCATGATGGCTCATTATACTTGCCATTAGACCCCTTCCTTTCGAACACCCTTAACTCATCGATTCATATTTTTGGTTGTCATATGCATTTTCTTGAAAAGGGTGAAAGCGATTTGACAACCACCATTAAGCGGCATTACCATTCTAACTAGACATGTTTAGACCATGTATTCATATGGGAGTTCTTGTGTTCAATTTTTTGTTTCAATTACGAAAATTAAACTCTAAACTTATCTTAATCATAACTCAATACTCTACTGTAAGTTCGACAAATCCAAGGACATAATTTTGACGAAGTAATTCGTTGTCAAATATTTGGCACGACTTGTGAGACTGATCAATTTTAACACTTGAAGTAGGACATCCTTGAATGATTTGAGGGAGACATTATTATTACATTTTGGTATTGTCACACACGCCAAACTGCATACTATTGAAGATGCTCTTCTAATACTGGTAAAACTCGAAATTAAAGGGGCCTCAGAAATTGATGTTTCTGAAATCAAATTATGTGACGGATATGTTGTACAACTTACTCTACAATGTATTTTATCAATCCGATCGTCTGCTTTTTAGGTTTTTCTTAGAGAATTGTTATTAGTACTTTAAAAATCTCATTTTACACTCTTTACTAGTGTGTTTTTCTTTCTAATTATAGAAAGTTTGGAGTGCAAAATGAAATTTTTAGAGTGTCAATAACAATTTCTTTTTTTTAAGGCTTACTTAAATCGAAACCATATGATAGTTGGATTAAATGGTTTTGAATTTCTCTAATTTTTTGCAATGAGGCTCTATCAATGATGGATTGAAATTTAAACAGTTCGGCTCGTTAAAGAAATTTATGAAGTTAGCACAACAAGGTTTTCATCGGGACTCCCTGTGTGTGTATATATTATTTACATATATAAAGACGCAGGTCCTGCACTGCACTAGAGACTGGAGAAGTAGAGAGTAGAGCCCACCCACAGCGTACCATGTACCGGGTATTTAGATGCTATGCATGTGGAGCCCTATCAATGACGAGAAATGCTATCCCGGCCCACTTGTAGACATAACTTTTACTTGTTCCTTCAGGTGGCGAAGAGCCGACACCGAGGTGCCAAACCTTCCTGTCGATGGGGACAAATGAAAGATTCTAGCTATGGTGCATGGTAGAAAACGTACCTGTAAATATCGGGATTGCTATGGATCCATCTAAAATAAACAAGCAGTTAATGCTTGTAAGCTTAGTGTCGAGTTTAAAGAAATATGAAAAACACGGTTCGAGAGATATTTCATTATTTGGTACGACATTAGCATTACTTAAAATTGTACAAAATTTTGGACCTCAACACTTGGCTCTACCACAACTCCCATTAGAAGCTGTTAGTCTTCGAGATGCTCTCAATTTTGCAATCCTACGAAGCATCAAGCATATCTCATGTTCAAGTGAAAGGAGATTCTAAACTTGTCGCTGATGCGATCCTTGGTTGATTCTCAGTCCCGTAAAAAGTGCGTACTATTATTAAGGATATACGCTTCTTAGTATGACATTTTGATTCTATACCATGAAGTCACATTTTTGCGGAGGTTATTTTCTAAGCAACTATCCTCTTAGTTTGTGATGGTGAAAATTGTTCTAGAAATTTTAGCCTGTAGTTCTATTTTTTCAGAGCTAAACAACGCCATTTTCATATTATATACCAAGAAGTATTTTGATTTTCTTATCTTCATGGTGTTGGAGAATATGATCCTATATCAGATAAATGACAAAAAATAATATACAACTAGCACACAACAAATTTCGCCCCTAATATCACCTAAGCCTTTTGTAATAAAGTCGACACTAATTATAGGTGGTTAAGAGCATTCCAATGGAAACTCTAAATGGAGTCCCTACAATCGTACGTATAGTATCTAAATATAGGGACAAAAGGCTTCCAATGGGTCAGAATAGAAGTCGCCAAAGTATCTCAATATATAGTGACTCACCCGATACCTCAAAGAAATCCTCAAATGTGAGGACTGTATATAAGGACTCAAAAAGTGAACCAACTGTTACCTATGTGGAAGGCATCTTTTTGGATTTTTTCTCTTTTTGGGAATGCTACACAACAACTTCTCTTTTTGGTTTTTTTTTTCTTCCAACGTTAGAGATAGGTGTTTTTCGTTTTCATCAATGGTCCCAATACTCCAACGAAATGAACAACGTTTTTTTTTAATATTTTAGTCCTTACATTTATGTATTATGCTATAAGGACCTCCCATTGCTGACAATATTCCTTTAGGAACCCGAATATTCCCTTAAAAGTCTCAAAATGATCCTCAAAGTTAGTGATGATAGTTGCTAAATAAAGACTCTCATTGTAGATGTTTTAAGTTAAGACAATCGATAATGTTAGTGGACCATATTGAACCTAAAATGTTATCAACTTTGACTTGAATTTGAGTAAAGGGAAATGCTAATGAGATTCTTTATAAACTCTATATCACCTTATATTTTGAGCACAATATTTTATATTGTTGACATAATATTAATGTTAAAGTATGATGTGACACAGAGTAATAAAGGATCACAGTTTTTAACCTCTTACTTTATCGGGCAAGAAAGTAAATGAGTAAAGGGATAAATGTTAAAAGGAGAAAGTAAAAGGGAACAGAAAGAAATGAAGATCAGCACTGAAAAAACATTTAATGATGGGATATTACGGTAAATTTAGGCTGACAGCCGTGCACAAAATCTGAAAAAACAGACCAATAATCAACGGCTTTAATCGGTAAGTCGTCATCCTCCCATGTGGGTGGTCTGGCATCTGCTTGTGAGATCTGGCTTCTCTGCCCTCCTAATTCTCATAGCCTATTCCCTCTTATTTGTGCTGTTACAATTAAGTCACATCAATATTTTATATCATTATTATTTTTTGTCTTATTATTTCTATAAAAAAATCAATATAAAATGTTGAAATCGCTTAACCGTGACCGCACAAAATAGAAGATGATGAGATTGTATGAAACTGGAAGGGCAGAGAAGCCGGTCCCTGCCTGTGAGCTGTGACAACACCATTTTTGGAATTTGATGTAATTAATTTGGAAATTTAATTAAATTGGTTAGTTGGAAGATTTGGAATTGGGATTTAAGTGATATAATAATAATAATAATAATAATAATAATAATAAATAAATAATAAGAGGGTGCGATGCGTCTCCATCGAGTACGGAGAACCAAACAAAGGAGTATAATGCAGCAACAGTAATTCCCCACTGTGACCACTGTTCTTTCCCCCCCACCTCACAAGCGCTGCAGTGAAATTAAATCGGATGAGATTTAAATAACTAAATCACTACTTTACGAGAAATTTTTTATTAGGTCTGCCTCATGCGACAACAAATTCTAAATCGAATGAGATTTACAAGAAGTGAGTTCCAACCCCTCGAATATGTTGTCGAATAAAATAACTATAAATATGTTATAAAGCATCATGAGGAGGAACTTCTTCTCATCCGTTGGGGATCAGCCAAGTTAATTCTTGGTGAAAAAAATACTGTTTGACTACTCAAGAATGAGGGAGAATTCCTCTTCAAAATGCTTCGTGGCAAATAGATAGATAGTTCGTATTACTTTTACCGATTCTAACCATAAGTTTTTATATAGTTTGAAAACTAATGGTTCTCATATTTTATCAATATTTTAACAAATATGATCTTTACATGGTGATTTATAAATGCTTCAGTGAATCAACAACAAAGTGTATTGAGAAGGAATTCCTTCATAATTTTGTCGAGTCAGGTATTTGCAAATCTCTTTCAAATGCTTTTGATCTACTCTAGAACCAGAATGACATTCCTAATTCCATCTAACATTTTATAATTCATTTTTAAATAACTTTGTTTCGAGCCTTCCAAATCCCATACTACTAAATATTACCCAAAGTGCGGAATCCAAATGAAAAAAATGGAACCGCAACTGATACGTGCATTGGAAAAGAAGAGAGTGGTCAAGGTCTGCTTTAAATCTCGGGTATTGGCTTTTCTGATCACATTGTGCATGTTAGAGAGTAAGGTTACGTTTGTAGATCAATGACCAAGTCTTACGAGTAGTTTGACTTGCCTAATCCTTCATCATCCTCATTAAAATTAGAAAAAAGTTGAAACCGCAACTGATACGCACATAGGAAAAGAAGAGAGAGGTCAAGGTCTGCTTTAAACCTTGGGTATTGATTCTTTCTGACCGCATTGTGAGTGTTAGAGAGTAAGGCTACTTTTGTAGTTTAATGACCAAGCATTATGAGTAGGTTTTTATTATTATTATTATTTTTTTTTTTGTCAAAGAAGCCTTATGAGTAATTTGACTTGCCTAATTCTTCATCATCCTCATTAAAATAAAATAAAAATCATTGTTAGGGTTTAATTTTTGTATTTGTTCTATTGTCTAATACAAAAATGTTTATATATTTGTTGTTGAATTAAAAATGGTTATGCTGATAAAGATAGGGATGTGGGTTGGATTTGTGTGGTTATTCATAGAATTAATTAAGCTAGATGATTATCTGTTCAAATTAAAATAATTTATAAAAGCGAATGGGTCCAAGTTGGATTGCCTGGCTGAGTAGTGGCAAGCAATTAGTCTATTGTAATTAATTGTTGCTAGTTCCCTTTCAAATATGATTAAATGAGAAAGTTGAAAATGATATGCGCGCCCAAACCAAGTGTTTAGGAGTGCCATTTGGGCTAGTTGGGCAGGTTAGATGGTCAACCTAACTCTAACTTAACATTCTCAATTCAAGTTTGGATTAGGTTTGGGTTTATGCAGGTTCGAATCTCATCATTTGTAAGTGAGAGATTTTAAGTTTGAGTTTCATTGATGACGAGTAAAAAAGAAATTGACAATTCAAATGCTCACCACTTTACACTGTAGTAAGGTCAGCGCCGAGTAAACCCAGACGAAAATTAGAGTTCAAGACATATCACAACAGTTATGTGTAATGCTTTGTGCTAAGCGAGCCTATTTTTGTGGTCACCTAAGAGCACAAAATTAAGGGAAAGAGGTGTTCAAACTAGAAAGAGTGATGCAAAAAATGGGAAAAAAAATAAAATAGGGTTCAAGTAACATCTGCACCTTTCAACAGGGGAGATTATCTAGATTTTGAACATTTTAATTGTATTTTATCTTTTTCTTGCATCTGAAGTTTAGTAAAGTTTTAGAATTCAGTCTTCACCTTGTAAGACGGGGTCTAAATTTTACTCTCGTAGATGTCATGTGTTTAATAAAACACCAAAAAGAGATCTAGGCTTTATAATTTTATTTTACTATTTACTATATTAGTAAAACATAAGATCTCCCTTGTAGAAGATGTATCATCATCATATAATTGATATGAGTAATCTATCTTTTGTGATAAAATTCTCGCACTTGTCATGGTTAATAGTGAGCCGTTAACCTGTCTCTGTAAAATATTAACAACCGCATTTGCAATGGCTTGCCATTGATTAGAACCGTAGTCATAAAAATCTTAAACAAAGTCTTAACAATGGGGATTGAATTACTATTATATGTAGATTTTTTTTAAGTAAAAATAAACGGAAAAAAAATTGAGAATTGAAAGAAATTGTCTATAAAAATCCTGTATCCCTATCATCATCATTGTTGGTAATGATGCTTTATAATCATTCTGCTAACTTCACCTTGTTAAAAACCTTAGTCAAATGGGAAAGAGCTAATGCGACAACCAATTCACAAATTATTGAAGCTTCTGTAAAAGCTAGACTAAACAATAAAGTACCAGACTAAGCAGTAAAGTACATTGGATTTTCCCTCCGCCTCTAGCTGTGTTGCAATCCCTACTACAACTTGTCTTTTCACCACCCTCAAATGATGGTAATGCTTACCACTATATTTGTCATCATTAAATAAGTTTAAATTTCGAGATCTGGATAGTGTATAGATATAAATCTCAAAATTTAACATAATCCAATGATAATAAGTAGGGTGGTAAACAAGGCTACTCAACAGTTTGAGATAATTACAAAATTTAACCTAATCCAATGATAATAAACGTGGTGGTAAGCTACCCAACAGTTAAAGATAAGCACACCGCTTCACTAATTAATGGGAAATTAAATAAGCAAATGTATGAGACAACAACCCAAAAATTTAGGCATCCAATCAAATATAATGGTGATTAAGCCAAGTTGTATTGATCTGTTAGATCAGTAGGAAAAGAGAATTCTCTCAAACTTTTACTCTGGGACATTTACTGAGGTATTTTATTTTAGGCACTAATTCAAAAGTTATCAAGATAATTAGCATAAATGTTACCAAAACTCAATGTTATTATATCCATCCATGCAATGCCAAAAAGAGAACCCTCATCCAATATTTAGTTAGATATATGCATGCTCGCTTACTAATCCGTAATCGAAATGAGAATCTTTACCCAACTTTTAGTTCGATACATATATTAGTAGTCATCATAGAGTCTTTTTTCATACAACATTACTGCGAAGAGATTTGGAAAAAAAAACACAGTAGAGCAACTATAATTATATACTTATTAAATTCATCATTCATGAGAATTCAATCGTAAAGACCTCTCACTTGTAAGTTAAAAAAGAATACCACTAAGTTGTACTACTAGTGACACCACTTGTGAACTAAAGTTTGATCAACTCTCTTCCTCAAACGAGACTGATTTAGAGGAATCAACTATCTAACTGAATCAATAATATGAAATCGTTTAGTCATTAAATTGTATAAAAATATATGATCGGATCGGTAAAAGTATTATCTATTTGTTGCAGTTGATTGACTAAATGACCATTGTTTTAATTTATTTTTTTTGCAAAAATGATCTTTACATAATGATTTACAATATTAATGGATCTGATCAAAATCATGAAGTTATGTGAATTGGTCACGAAACATTTTGATGAGGAATTCTCCCTCATTATTGAGTAGCCAACAATTGTTCTTTTTCCACTATGAATTAACTTGGCTCCTCAATGGATGAGTAGGAGGAGTTCCCCCTCAAGATATTTTATAACATTTTCACATAACTTCATACTTGTGATCAAAACCGTTCATATTATAAATCACTATGTAAATATCATCTTTGCAAAAATTCAATAAAATATGAGATTGTTTAGTCATTGAATTGTATAAAAACAAATGATTGGATTTGAAAACATTACGAATTGTCTATCTGTTTCATACAATCGATGGATTAAGGACGGAGATGATATTTATAGAGTAATTTATAACATAAATAATTTGAATTATAAACATAAAAATCTGTGAATCGATCACAAAGTATCTTGAGGAGAAACTCCTCATTTATTTGAAGGAGCCAAGCATTCCTCTTTGCACTAACCAAAAGCTCTTACATATTACATATAAGTTGCTAATTACATTTTAGCTAACAAACAAGAGGAACAGTTCATCTCTTTTCAAAGCAACAAGTAAGCAGTCCTCTTCCAATCCTCCACCGATCTCTATATATTAGAAATCAATGGGTTGGGATGAGCTGTCCTGCTAGTGCATTAGATGCTTTTATCTGCATGCTTACGTGCGCCGTCTAGCTGCTTGCCGCTTGCTTCCCTGCTCTCGACTGGGAGAAACTTGACTCACCCTCCCACTCCCTCCCTCCCTCCTATATCAGTAATTTACCATTTCATAACATATTCTGGTCTGACCCTGAAATTCTGCAGAATGGTAAAAGAAATATATGAGTGGAAAACTCTGATATTTATCTTGTTTATGAATGTGGGCACCTCTATTATTGTTAAAAGGGCCGCTGGAGGACTCTTGAGAAGACCAAGTTGCCCCTAGAACAGTGTTGGTTGGGTGGGTGACTTTGGGTTTTCAAAGCACAGAAAAAAAAGAATAGGAAAATTAAGGAGAATGTTTATAGAGAGAGAGAGAGAGAGAGAGAGAGAGAGACTGTTGGATGTAAAACCAAAAAAATATGAACAAAATTACTGGGGACGAGGAGGGGTTCAGGCAGGCATAAATGTGGGTGTAAAAAAGAGAGGTGGATTCCTATCATTCCTTTTACCAGACCCCACGAGTGGAGGGCGGAGGGGTCTTCTCTTTCTCTTTCTCTTGTCTTACTTCCTTCCTCATAGCTAGTAGCTCCACCACAAAGGACCCTCACCTGCTTGACCTAATTTCTCTCTCTTAGATATTTCTCTCTCTAAAGAGTAAGTGCTACTTCTGGTGCTGCGCAGGGGAAGGACAAGAGTTAATCATAGACCAAGAAAGTAAGAACCCCACAAACTCACTCTTAGTTGGTCTTAGCTTGGTCCAACTCCAATCCAAACCCTGCCATATTTTTAAAGAGATTCTCACTCCACCTCACCCCCTCTCTCTCTCTCTCTAAAGTCCAAAGTCCAACCCAGCTCAAGAGAGAGAAAGACGAGAGAGAAGAAAAAGAAAATTACTATTGTGGATGACTGATGAGTGAGAGAGAGACGAAGTGGATCAAGATCAATCAGCCAACAGCAACTTAAAACCCAAGAAACAAAAAAACACATAAAAATAAAGATATCATCTCTCTCTTCCTCCAAGTCCAAACCCTTCCCTACCAAATGGACTTATCAAATTTCCAACCCAACAACAACAAGAAGCAGCAGCAGCAGCAGCAGCAAAACAGCAACACTTCCACTTCCACTTCTAACAACACCACAAGTCTCCACCACCACCATCTTCTTCCTCATCTTCAACAAAAATTCCAACACCACCACCAACAACAACACCCCTCCTCCTCTTCCTCTTATTCTTCTTCTTCTTCTTCCCACTTTGTGGGCCCCTTTGATGGCATCAGATCTTCTTCAGGAGGAGGGGGAGGAGGAGGAGGACATCCTTCCATGGGCTCCATCTCAATTCAAGCTGGCCTCACCACCACTTCCCATTCTACCCCACCACCACCAACAACTTCTGCTCCTTCCTCCTCATCTTTCTCCTCTTCCTCCTCCACCTCCTCCCCCTCCTCCACTTCCACCTCCACCGCCCCTCCCCAACTAGTCGACGCCTCCCTCGCCATCGCCACCAGATCCGATCCCCACCCACCCACCAGACCCGGCTCCCTTCTCGACTCCGCCAAAAATAACCAAATTCAACAGCAACTGACCATTTCACCCGCCACCACTCCGCCTCCAGCAGCAGCAGCAACAACGACTCCAGTGGCCAAACGATCCACCAAGGACCGACACACAAAAGTTGAAGGCAGAGGCCGACGCATACGAATGCCGGCAACCTGCGCGGCCAGAGTCTTCCAGTTGACCAGAGAACTGGGACATAAGTCTGACGGCGAGACCATCGAGTGGCTCCTCCAGCAAGCTGAGCCTTCCATCATCGCCACTACCGGAACAGGCACCATCCCAGCCAATTTCTCAACCTTGAACATATCCCTGCGCAGCAGTGGGTCAAGTCTCTCTGCTCCGCCTTCCAAGTCCGCCCCTCACTCCTTTCACGGCGCCTTGGCTCTCACCCACCGCCCTCACTACGACGAGGGTTTTGCCCATTCGGGTCTGTTGGGGTTTCATCAACAACCTCAACAGCAGCAGCAGCAGCATCCACAGCATCATCATCAGCCGCATCAGTCTCCTCTCATGACAGCAGATGAAATTGCAGAAGCGCTTCCAAGTGGCGGCGGAGACAGTGGCGGAGGCGGCGGTGGAGAATCGACTGAGAATTATATGAGAAAACGCTTTAGAGAAGATTTGTTCAAGGATGACAATCAAGAGCGAGGAGAAAGCGGCAGCGGTGGTGGAGTAGGATCGCCGTCCAGGAACAAGGCATTTAAGGGTGGGAGTAGTTGTGGGTTACAATTGCCAAAACAGCAGCAGCAGGGAGAGGAGCTAGGATCTTATTCTTCCGGGGTTTTGAGGCCTTCAAACATCTTACCCGCCACTGCGATGTGGGCAGTGGCACCAGCCCCAACAAGCGGTGCTGGCAGCACATTCTGGATGCTGCCAGTAACTGCTGGTTCGGCTGTACCTTCTATGGCCACCGGAACATCTGGGGCAGGTCCTTCAGAAGCAACCCAAATGTGGACATTCCCGTCCGCAACCGCCAGTCACGTAAGCACATTGCAAGCGCCATTACATTTCATGCCGAGGTTCAATCTTCCGGGCAGTCTTGAATTCCAGCAAGCCGGCAGCCGAGGGAGTCCCCTCCAGTTGGGCTCCATGCTAATGCAGCAACAACCGTCTCAG
This sequence comes from Malus sylvestris, assembly GCF_916048215.2. NCBI lineage: Eukaryota > Viridiplantae > Streptophyta > Magnoliopsida > Rosales > Rosaceae > Malus > Malus sylvestris. The sequence continues at coordinate 52,455,712 of NC_062274.1, forward strand.
CATCTCGGCCTCGGAGTTTCCGAGTCGAATTTAGGCATGCTGGCAGCGCTTAATGCTTACTCTAGAGGAGGTTTAAATATGAATTCCGATCACCAGCAGAATCATCAGCATCCGTTGGATCATCATCAACAACAACACCACCAGCATCAAACTACGGATAGTGGAGATGAAGGCCCAAACAGTTCTCAATGACATGAATAATATATGGTCAGTTTTTTATTTTTATTTTTATTTTTGTGTAATTTACATGATGGCATTGGCATGCAGCTTGGTTATTGCAGTCCTCCTTCCAATTTTTCATTTAATTAATTAATATTAATTAGAGGATGAGCAGGAACACTAGAGATTTGTTGGGTTTGTGTTTTTGCAGATTTGGAAGTTGAATTTGTAATGAGATGAGTGCATGGATTTGTATTGAACCATGAGAGAAGTTAGAGAGGTACATGAAAAGATAGGTTTCATTTAAGCGGGTGCTAGATATCATACCGTTTAGTTTCGTAACTATAAAACAAAAGATTGCAGGAAAAAGAGGAAGGGAGGGATAATGATATATATTATTGCTTTACTTTTCTTTTCTGTGTATTATAATCACACACGGAGTGCTCTTTATATAGAGCCACATCCATGACAAACCAAAAAGTGAAATGTTGAAAACTTCACATGATAACAATCATACTACTGTGGCATTTTTGAAAACTTCATATAATAACAAATACACTACTGTGGGCATTCATTATCATAATTTTACAACACTCCCCCTTAGATGCCCACATTTCAACATTAGTTGCCTAGTTAAAACTTTGCTCGGAAAAACCCAGTGGGAAAAGCTGTAGCGAAAGAAAAAGAGTACAACTTTGCTTGGATTGTTGATATAGTGTTAAGTATGCTTATGTTGCCTCGTTATATAGGAAAAACCTAGTGGGAAAAATCCTAGTCGAAGGAAAACGAGTTCAACATGTACGTATCATGGATGCTCCCCTTAATATGTATCTCCCCCTGATTTCGCGTTCTTCAAGTTTAACTGATTGGTAAGTCGACGTAATCCGATACCATGCACTAGCGTCTGAAACGTGCACTTTGGTAGAGATGTGGTAAATAGGTTTGCCAAATTTTCATTGGAACAGATTTGTCTGACTTCAATAACTTTAGCCTTCGGAAGCTCATGTGCACTAAAAAACTTTGGAAATATGTGTTTAGTTATTTCGCCCTTGATGAATCATTCCTTCATTTAGGCAACATAGGCTGCATTATCTTCATGAATGATAGTTGGAGTGTCTGTCTTTGAAGGTAGACCACATGAATTCTGGATATGATGGATCATTTATCTTAACCAAGAACATTCACGACTTGCTTCATGTAAAGCAAGTATTTCAAAATGATTGGAAGATGTAGCAACTAATGTTTTCTTTGTTAAGCACCATGAAATTGTTGTATCTCCATTAGTGAACACATATACAGTTTGTGAGCAGGCTTTATGTGGACCAAAGAGAAAACCAACATCTCTATATCCAACAAGGATCTGGTCATTTGTGGATTTCTCTAAGTAGAAGAGACCCATGTCTGTTGTCTCACGAAGGTATCGTAAAACATATTTGACTCCTTTCCAGTGACGAATTGTTGGAGCAGAGTTATACCTTGCTAACAAGTTGACTGAAAAAGCTATATCTGGTTTAGTACATTGTGCTGAATACAATAAAGCACATATTGTACTCATATATGATACTTCTGGACCAAAGACCATTTCATCATTTTCTTTTGGACGGAATGGATATTTCTTAATGTACAGAGAACGAACGACCATTGGCGTGCTGAGTGGATAAGCCTTGTCCATGCCAAATCGCTTCAGGATTTTTTCAATGTAAGCTGATTGAAAGACCAAAATTCCATTAGCACAATGTTCGATTTGCAGGCCGAGACATTATTTTGTTTTCCATGGTCTTTCATTTCAAATTTTTCTTTTCAGATATTTAGCAGTTTTATAGAGCTCTTCAAGGGTTCCAACTAAGTTCATATCATCAACATATACTGCTACTATACCAAATCCAGAATTTGATTTCTTAATGAACATATAAGGGCAAATGACACTGTTGGTATATCCTTCTTTGATCAAATATTCATTGAGATGATTATACCATATTCGTCCAGATTGTTTCAGCCCATATAATGATCGCCTTAATTTGATTAAGAGCATACCTCGTGGTTTGTTAGTCGTTTAAGGCAACTTAAGTCATTATGGGACCTTCATATATATGTCAGTATTTAATTCTCTATATAGATATGCGGTGATGACATCCATACGTCGCATGTTAAGTTTTTCTGAAACCACCAAACTTATTAAGTAACAGAATGTAATTGCATCCATTACAGGAAAGTATGTCTCCTCATAATCAATTCTAGGTCTTTGTGAAAAACCTTGTGCAACGAGTCGTGCTTTATATCTTGCAATCTCGTTTATCTCATTGTGCTTTCTTGTGAATACCCATTTGTAACCCCCAGGGTTTACACCAGGCGGGGTTTGGACTACAGGTCCAAAAGCACTTCGCCTTTCTAAGGAATTTAATTATGCATGAATTGCATTTTTCCACTTAGGCCAATCTTATCTCTGTTTGCATTCATCAACACAACTGGGCTCAATATCATCGCTTAATATGATTTTAGTGGCTATTACGAATGCAAACATGTTGTCGATGATTATTTTATTTCGATCCCACAATTCATTAGTACATGCATAATTTATGGAGATTTCTTTGCTTTCATGTACTTCTGTCTCTTCAGGGACATGCGTCTCATCAATGACATTTTGTTTTTAAGAATCATGAAATGTGGATTTGTCATTCTTTTTCTTTTCCTGAATGATTTCATTTGGATTCATTTGTGTCCTTATCTTTCTTTTTCGAGGGGCTGAATCTTTTGAACTTGTGGGTCTACCACGCTTCAGGAGTGCACAATTCTTGTAGGCGCATTTACAACTGGTATATGTGATTTTGTCACTTTCGTAGCATCATTAAATGCATCTGGCATTTGATTAGCAATACTTTAAAGATGAACAATCATTTTCACTTCATTTTCACATTGAGTGCTTCGTGGGTCAAAATGAGATAAGGTGGGTACAATCATGTCAGCTCTTGTCGTTCTTCTGGAATGGTATTTTCTCCCCCTAACAATAGGAAGACAGTCTCATCAAAGTGACAATCCACAAAACGAGCTGTAAACATATCACCAGTCAAGGGTTCCAAATATCTAATGATAGATGGTGAATCAAAACCACATAAATTCCCAATCTGCGCTAAGGTCCCATTTTAGTGCGTTGTGATGGTACAATAGGCACATAAACAGCACAACCAAAAACTCATAAATGTGAAATGTTTGGTTGATGCCTAAATACGAGTTGTACTGGGGAGTATTGATGATTGGCTATAGGTCTCAATCGAACCAATCATGCAGCATGTAAGATGGCATGTCCCCATGCAGAAACTGGCAATTTTGTTTTAATGAGCAGAGTGTGAGCTATTAATTGAAACATCTTATAAATGCTTTTGCTAAACCATTTTGAGTATGGACATGAGGAATAGGTGTTAAACATCAATGCCTTGTGTTATGCAGTAATTATCAAAGGTTTGAGACGTAAATTCACCAGCGCTATCAAGTCGGATTGACTTAATAGGGTAATCTGGGAACTGTGCTCGCAACTTAATTATCTAAGCAAGAAGTCTGGCAAAAGCAATATTTCGAGTAGACAAGAGGCAAACATGTGACCATCGGGTAGATGCATCAACCAAAACCATAAAGTATCAAAATGGTCCACAAGGTGGTTGAATAGGCCCATAAATATCCTCTTGAATTCTTTGCAAAAAATGATGGGGATTCAGCATCAATCTTTAGTTATGATGGTTTAATTACCAACTTCCCTTGATAACAAGCCTTGAAAGGGTTATCATTTGATATAGCAATGTGTCCGCTCAATAATGGATGTCCATTAGAGTTGATAATGATTCTACGCATCATGCTAGATCCTGGATGACCCAGACGGTCATGCCAAAGCATGTAAATTTTTGGATCAATGAACTTCTGGTTCATGACAGTTTATGCTTCAATTGTCTTTATGTATGTATAGTATAATTCACTCGATAAACCACACAACTTCTCCAATATACGCTTAAGGGTATCATTAGAGGTAATGCATATATATTCCACATTTTTTGCACTTTTCGTTTCAATGTGGTATCCATTTAAATGTATGTCTTTAAAACTCAACAAATTTCAAGTAGATCGAGTAACATACAACGCATTTTGTATGGACAATATTGTTCCATTTGGTAACATGATATGGGCCTTTCCTGAGCCTTTAATTATATCTGATTGGCCTGATATTGTTGTTACCTTTACTTTTGTAAGCATCAAGTTTGAGAAATATTTTTGATCTTGAATTATTGTATGTGTGGTTGTGTTGTCTGCAAGACAAATATCTTAAGGCTAAATAGCCAAAATGGTCCCTGAGATTTGCATAACTCATCACTTTGGTCCCTAACATTTCAAATCAATCAAAGTGGTCCCTGAGATTGTCCACCATCCATCATTTTGGTCATTCCGTTAAAAACTCCGTTAAGTGTCCTTGAGCTCTTAGCCGGAAGTTTGAGCAATTTTCAAAGCTTCGTAACTCAATCATTTCTTAACCAAATTCGACCCATAATATATCAAAATAAAGATAGGAAAGTGTAGAATAATATTATACCTATTTAGAAGCCCAATGGGTACCAGAGATGGCCAGAAAATAGCCTCAAAGTTGACTGGTTCGAGAGAAAGCTGGAAAACTCGCCGGAAACTGGGTAAACTTTAAACGTTCATAACTTCTTCAATACTCAACAAAATCAAGTGATTCAAAAACAAAAATCATACTTCTCGATGAGACGTAGAGAATGGTACCTTTTTCGATATCTAACTCACCGTGGTTTGGCCATAAAACTACTCGAAAGTGGCCGTGTATAGACTTTTGAGTCGTTTTCCGGCCAAACCACAGCAAGTTAGCCATCTAATTGAAACAATATAGGATATGGTGGGCGATTGTATTGCACCACTCAAGCAACAGGAAAATTTAAATCGGTAGAGCAGGATGGGCGATTATACCGCCATCTAAAATTGCAGTAAAATTAAATCTGCAGTTCAAGATGGGCGATTGTACCACATCATCTTTGATTGCAGTAAAATTAACATAAATAAACACTGGGTTAGTAGTCAGGAGCTACACCAAACAAGAAATAAAAAAAATATAAGTAATTGTTATATTGAGAACTAGGAGCATGCATGGTGCTAACAGATCTTGGCAAGCGTACATCAAACAGGTGAGGCAGAGGAGGAAAAAGAACAGTAAAATCCTTGGAGGAAGCATTTTTCGGCGAAGGGTAATGAGAATTGGTTAACATTAGTGAGTCGTGCTGATAAATTGTTATAAATAGGAAAAAGTTAGAGAGATAACCTTTACTAGGGACAAGAGACAAGCTGGTGCTAGATATCACACTGTTTAGTTTCGTAACTATAAAACAAAAGATTGCAGGAAAAAGAGGAAGGGAAGGATAGTGATATTATTGCTTTATTTATTTTCTTTTCTGTGTATTGTATCACATGCAGAGTGCTCTTTATATAGAGCCACATCCGTGACAAACCAAAAAGTGAAATGTTCAAAACTTTACATAATAACAATCATACTAATGTGGTCTTTTTGAAAACTTCACATAATAACAAATACACTATTGTGGGCATTAATTCTCATAATTTTACAACAGTTGGTTATTTTTTTTGGTCATTTTTGTTTATTTTCTGGAATTCAATTTCTAGAATGGTGTGGAGGAAATCCAAGATTAATATGTAATTGTTGTAAAATTATGAGAATGAATGCCCACAATAGTGTATTTGTTATTATGTGAAGTTTTCAAAAAGGCCACAGTAGTATGATTGTTATTATAGGAATTTTTCAACATTTCACTTTTTGGTTTGTCACGGATGTGGCTCTATATATAGAGTGCTCCGTGTGTGATTACAATACACAACAAAGAAAACAAGTAAAGCAATAATATCAGTATCCCTCCCTTCCTCATTTTCCTGCAATCTTTTGTGTTATAGTTACAAAACTAAGCAGTGTGATATCTAGCACCCGCTTCTCTTCTGTCCCTAGTAAAGGTTACCTCTCTAACTTTTTCCTATTTATAACAATTTATCAACATGACTCTCTAACCTTAACCAGTTCTCATCTCCTTTCGCTAAAAAATGCTTCCTCCAAGGATTTTACTGTTCTTCTTCATCCTCTGCTTTACCTGCTTGATATAGCCTCGTGAAGATGCTAACACCGTGCCTGCTTCTAGTTCTCAATATAACAATTACTTATAATTTTGATTTCTTATTTAGTGTAGCTTTTGAATACTAACCCAGTGTTTATTTATGTTAATTTTACTGCGATCAAAGATGGTGCGGTATAATCGCCCATCTTGAACTACAGATTTAATTTTACTGCAATTTTAGGTGGTGCGGTATAATCGCCCACCCTACTCTACATATTTAATTTTTCCTACTGCTTGAGTGGTGCATTATAATCACACACCCTATGCTATATTATTTCAATGAGAGTGGTGCGGTACAATCGCCCTCCTTATTGATCATGTAAATCTCAAGCCTGAAATTTTGAGTGCTTACCTTTTTGGCTTGAAGATCAAAATGAAAAAGTTGTAAGAACCAAAAGTTCTAACACTACATTCTTCCAGAATACATATTATTGCAAGTTCTTACAAATCTCAATTTTCTTTTAGAAAAGAAACTGGCGAACTTGGCAAAACTTGATTTTGTTGCCCTGGATATTACTGGGAAGAATTACGTTACCTGGGTAGTGGATACCAAGATCCATCTGGAGGCAGGGAATCTTGGAGAAACCATCAAGGAGGAAAACAATGCATCCTCTCAAGATTGGGCAAATGCCATGATCTTTATCCATCGCCACCTTGATGAAGGGCTGAAGAGCGAGTACCTAACGGTTAAAGATCCATTAGCCATATGGAAGACATTGAGAAATAGATACAATCACCAGAAAATGGTGATTATTCCAAGGCCTTGTTTGGACACATCTAAAGATCCAAGATTTCAAGACGGTAGCTGAGTACAACTTTGCAATGTTCAGAATTAGCTCCCAGATGAGGCTTTGTGGGGAGACTATCACTGAGAAAGATATGCTAGAAAAGACTTTCAGCACCTATCATGCCTTCAACGTGCTCCTGCAACAGCAGTATAGAGAGCGAGGATTTACTAGTACAACTAGCTAATATTGGTGCTCCTTGTGGCTAAACAAAAAAAATGAGTTTTTGATGAAAAATTATCAGTCTCGACCTACTGGATCGGGGTCATTCCCAAAAGTGAATGATGTTTCCCTTAAAATGAATACCACATCCTATTGTGGCAATAATTACAAACGAGGACGTGGCCACAGGCAAGGCTGATGGAACGAGAAAGGTAAGAATCATGGTGTCCAATTTCACAACCAGGGTGCAAGACATAATTTAGGCCCGATCTTCAAAAATGTATATCGCCACAAAGGTAAAGCTCATATGAATAAAACTCTTAAAAATCCTAAAGGAGCTTGCCATAGGTGTGGTGGCATTTGGCACTTTGCACGTACCTGTCGTGCCCCAAAACATATGGTGGACTTGTATCATGTCTCCCTCAAGGAAAAGGGTGTCGAAACCAATTTTCTCAATCAGGCTAAACCAATGGATATACTTGATCCATTGTTTGATTTATTAGGGCAATTGAACACAACCCAATTGGATGTCTCAAATTTCATTGTGGAAAGAGGGAATGAACTGTATCGGTCCAATTAAATCATTTCTGTTTGATGTACTCTTATTATCTGAATTTGTAGTTTAAAGCTCGCATTTTCTTTCAATAAAATTATTAAGAATAAATTAGTTTTAACTATGATTCCCTTACTCAGAGAGCATAGATAAAAACAATGGTTATTTTGAAAACAAGAGTAATGGTGGAGATATTTGTCATGCATATAGCACAACCACATATGCAATACTTCAAGATCGAAAATATTTCTCAAGTTTGATGCTTACACAAGTAAAGGTAACAACAATATCAAGCCAACAACAACAACAACAACAAAGCCTTTTCCCACTAAGTGGGGTCGGCTATATGAATCCTAGAACGCCATTGTGCTCGGTTTTGTATCATGTCCTCCGTTAGATCCAAGTACTCTAAGTCTTTTCTTAGAGTCTCTTCCAAAGTTTTCCTAGGTCTTCCTCTACCCCTTCGGCCCTGAACCTCTGTCCCGTAGTCACATCTTCGAACCGGAGCGTCAGTCGGCCTTCTTTGCACATGTCCAAATCATCGGAACCGATTTTCTCTCATCTTTCCTACAATTTCGGCTACTCCTACTTTACCTCGGATATCCTCATTCCCAATCTTATCCTTTCTCGTGTGCCCACACATCCCACGAAGCATCCTCATCTCCGCTACACCCATTTTGTGTACGTGTTGATGCTTCACCACCCAACATTCTGTGCCATACAACATCGCTGGCCTTATTGCCGTCCTATAAAATTTTCCCTTGAGCTTCAGTGGCCTACGACGGTCACACAACACGCCGGATGCACTCTTTCCATCCAGCTCGTATTCTATGGTTGAGATCTCCATCTAATTCTCCGTTCTCTTGCAAGATAGATCCTAGGTAGCAAAAACGGTCGCTTTTTGCGATCTTCGCTAGATTGCTCCGGTCATTAGTGTGGATAAGTATATAAATGGATAGAGATAGGAAAGCAAACACAAGATGTACGTGGTTCACCCAGATTGGCTACGTCCACGGAATAGAAGAGTTCTCATTAATTGTGAAGGGTTTACACAAGTACATAGGTTCAAGCTCTCCTTTAGTGAGTACAAGTGAATGATTTAGTACAAATGACATTAGGAAATATTGTGGGAGAATGATCTCGTAATCACGAAACTTCTAAGTATCGGAGTGTGGTGTCGTCTTGACTTGCCTTATCTGTCTCATAGGTAGATGTGGCATCTTCTCTGGAAGTACTCTTCCTCCATCCAGGGGTGGTATCTTTAACTGGTGGAGATGCACAAGGTAATGTATCAATTTCACTTGAAGCTTACTTGTAGTTTCAGGCTTGGTCAAGCGCGATACAAACCATGTAGTAGGAGTCCCCCAAGTCGCCGAGCTAGGGGGTCTGCTGAAAGAGGTGACAGACAAGGTAAGCAATCAGAGCTCCGACTAATTGTTCACCTTCTCCCCATCTTGCAGCAACATGAAGGATAAAGAGAAGAAAAATGAGAAGAGATGATATGAGATACTTTTGCTTTTGAAGAAGTAACTTTCCACAGGCTTATTCTTGAACTGAGCTGGAGGGTTTTCTGGTTTCCTCCAGAGTATAAGGCCAACTGAAGAATTTGAGGGTCAAAACAAGTCCATCAAATCTAGAGTACGTTCCACCCTGCTGATATGGGATACTTTTGCTTTTGACAGAGTAATGGATGTATCGGCATGTGTGCTGTTACGCTTGTCTCCACATGCTTCCTTGTATCCTTCGCACTTGCCCTATCTGTTCCTCAAGCAGATGCGGAATCTTCCCTGGAAACATAGGATGTTGAAGATGAGTACTCGAGAGCAATGCCAGGTAAGTAATCAGGTAAGGGGTTCCAGGCAGTCAGTTCCTGGCTGGAAGCTTGATTCCAAGTGCTGACTGATTGCTCTCTTTCTCCTTGTCTTGCAGGTAAAAACAAGGCCAAAAGAAAAGACAAGGAAAAAGCATGATATGGGATACTCTTGCTTTTAACCCTGATGATATGAGATATTCTTGCTCTAGTATAGCTTGTTTGCAGAGGTATTATCGGGGGGAAAGAAAGCTGAATATTTCGAAAGGCTTTGTTGGGAGTGCCCTCTCAGATATGATGAAGGGTTGAGCATTTTTGCAGGTCTGCCTGTCCGTTGGGGATGGAGGTCGACATATATAGGAGTCTCCCTAACAACAAGTAGTAATGCTATTCCTTTACCCTGCTTGGTCATAGCACGGTTGTGGGAGCTGCCAGTTTCACATGTTTTAACTTTGTCAGAGCACTTTGAAAAAGTGGTCTGTGGTATCTGGCTCTCGAGATTCGGAGAACGATGCCTCTTCGATTTTTGAGAAAGCAATCATGCTGGGGGTCTGACTCTCGAGATTCGGAGAGCAGTGTCTCTTCGATTTTTGAGGAAGTAATCATGTTGGGAGTCTGGCTCTCGAGATTCGGAGGGCGGTGCCTCTTCGATTTTGGAGCAAGCAATCTTGTTGGGAGTGTTGTCTCGAATGTGAGTAAAGGTTGGGTATGTTTGCTAGTCTACCTTGCCACGAAGCACAAAGGTTGACACACAGGGACTTTTCAATTATCCAGCAATGGTATTGTTCCTTTACCCTCTCTTCGATTTTGAGAAAGTAGTCATGTTGGGAGTCTGGCTCTCGAGATTCGGAGGACAGTGCCTCTTCGATTTTGGAGCAAGCAATCTTGTTGGGAGTGTTTTCTCAAATGTGAGTAAAGGTTGGGCATGTTTGCTAGTCTACCTTGCCACGAAGCACAGAGGTTGACACACAGGGACTTTCCAATTATCCAGCAGTGGTACTGTTCCTTTACCCTTGTGGGTAATAATATGGTAGCTAGACCTTCAAAATTTATGTGTCTAAACTTTGTTAGTGCTGTTTCTTTGCTATTCTTTTACCTTTCTTGGTCAGAGCGATGTAGTGGGAGCTGCAAGCTTCACGTGCTCAACTTTGGCAGAGAACTTTGGCAAAGTTATCTGTGGTACCCATGAGTTATTGTTGCGTGTGGGAAGTGGGTGATTGAACAGTAAGATTCATGTGTTTTCTACTTCACCAGAAGTCTTCGACATAATGCCCATAATTTCTGCAAAGCTGAGTGTGCGTGTGACAGGTGCTGACAAGGCTAGAAAAGTAGGTGCCTCTTCGATTTCTGAGATCGGCCCTCGTGGTCTCTGAGCAGCCCAGCTTTTGAGAAAGCGAGCGCCTCTTCGATTGATTCGGAGAACGATGCCTCATCGATTTTTGAGAAAGCAATCATGCTGGGGGTCTGGCTCTCGAGATTCAGGGAGCAGTGTCTCTTCGATTTTTGAGAAAGTAATCATGTTGGGAGTCTGGCTCTCGAGATTCGGAGGGCGGTGCCTCTTCGATTTCGGAGCAAGCAATCTTGTTGGGAGTGTTTTCTCGAATGTGAGTAAAGGTTGGGCATGTTTGCTAGTCTACCTTGCCACGAAGCACAGAGGTTGACACACAGGGACTTTCCAATTATCCAGCAATGGTACTGTTCCTTTACCCTCTCTTCGATTTTTAAGAAAGTAGTCATGTTGGGAGTCTGGCTCTTTAGATTCGGAGGACGGTGCCTCTTCGATTTTGGAGCAACCAATCTTATTGGGAGTGTTTTCTCGAATGTGAGTAAAGGTTGGGCATGTTTGCTAGTCTACCTTGCCACGAAGCACATAGGTTGACACACAAGGACTTTCCAATTATCCAGCAGTGGTACTGTTCCTTTACCCTTGTGGGTAATAATATGGTAGCTAGACCTTCAAAATTTATGGGTCTAAACTTTGTTAGTGCTGTTTCTTTGCTATTCTTTTACCCTTCTTGGTCAGAGCGATGTAGTGGGAGCTGCAAGCTTCACGTGCTCAACTTTGGCAGAGAACTTTGGCAAAGTTATCTGTGGTACCCATGAGCTATTGTTGCGTGTGGGAAGTGGGTGATTGAACAGTAAGATTCATGTGTTTTCTACTTCCCCAGAAGTGTTTGACAGAATGCCCATAATTTCCGCAAAGCTGAGTGTGCGTGTGACAGGTGCTGACAAGGTTGGAAAAGTAGGTGCCTCTTCGATTTCTGAGATCGCCCTCGTGGTCTCTAGGGAGCCCAGCTTTTGAGAAAGCGAGCGCCTCTTCGATTTCTGAGATCGGCCTTCGTGGTCTTTGAGCAGCCCAACTTTTGAGAAAGCAAACGCCTCTTCGATTTCTGAGATCAAACCTCATGATCTCTAAGCAGCCCAACTTTTAAGAAAGCAAACGCCTCTTCGATTTCTGAGCAGGCGCCTCTTCGATTTCTGAAGCTCCGTCGAGTGCAGATTTTTATAGGGGCTGGCATTAAGTTCCAAAGCACACTTGAATCTCCACCAGTAGAAGCTTCATTCTTGCACTTCTAAGATCTTGATTTGTCCGACCTCTTCTCTCTTCAACACCTTTGAAAATGTCTGGCCCCTCCGACCGTCGTTTTGACTTGAACCTTGTTGAAGAGGCAGCCCCGCCTTCTCCAGACAACATATGGCGCCCATCATTCGTCTCCCCTACTGGTCCTCTTACCGTTGGGGATTCCGTGATGAAGAATGATATGACCGCTGCGGTGGTGGCCAGGAACCTTCTCACTCCCAAAGATAACAGACTACTTTCCAAACGGTCTGATGAGTTAGCTGTTAAGGATTCGCTGGCTCTCAGTGTTCAGTGTGCAGGTTCTGTGTCTAATATGGCCCAACGCCTATTTGCTCGAACCCGCCAAGTTGAATCATTGGCGGCTGAAGTGATGAGTCTCAAACAGGAGATTAGAGGGCTCAAGCATGAGAATAAACAGTTGCACCGGCTCGCACATGACTATGCTACAAACATGAAGAGGAAGCTTGACCAGATGAAGGAAACTGATGGTCAGGTTTTACTTGATCATCAGAGATTTGTGGGTTTGTTCCAAAGACATTTATTGCCATCGTCTTCTGGGGCTGTACCGCGTAATGAAGCTCCAAATGATCAACCTCTGATGCCTCCTCCTTCTAGGGTTCTGTCCAGTACTGAGGCTCCAAATGATCCCCCTCCGGTGCCTTCTCTTTCTGGGGCTCTACCGACTGCTGAGACTTCTCCTAAGCAACCTTTGTGAAGGCTCCCTCTTGTGTGTTTATTTTGACTCATGTATATGTACATATTTGTAACTTATCGGGGATATCAATAAATAAGCTTTCCTTCATTTCAACGTATTGTGTTAAATACACCAAAGCCTTCTTCGCTAAGTTCTTTGAATTTTCTTTTGTTGAAGCTTGTATGTTGAAGCTTTCTGAGTGGAGCATGTAGGTTGGGGTAGTGTTCCCTTAATTTCCCGAGTGAGGAAAACTTCTCGGTTGGAGACTTGGAAAATCCAAGTCACTGAGTGGGATCGGCTATATGAATCTTAGAACGCCATTGTGCTCGATCCTGTGTCATGTCATTCGTTAGATCCAAGTACTCTAAGTCTTTTCTTAGAGTCTCTTCCAAAGTTTGCCTAGGTCTTCCTCTACCCCTTCGGCCCTGAACCTCTGTCCCATAGTCGCATCTTCTAATCGGAGCGTCAGTAGGCCTTCTTTGCACATGTCCAAACCACCGTAACCGATTTTCTCTCATCTTTCCTTCAATTTCGGCTACTCCTACTTTACCCCGGATATCCTCATTCCTAATCTTATCCTTTCTCGTGTGCCCACACATCCAACGAAGCATCCTCATCTCCGCTACACCCATTTTGTGTACGTGTTGATGTTTCACCGCCCAACATTCTGTGCCATACAGCATCGCCGGCCTTATTGCCGTCCTATAAAATTTTCCCTTGAGCTTCAGTGGCATACGGCGGTCACACAACACGCCGGATGCACTCTTCCACTTCATCCATCCAGCTTGTATTCTATGGTTGAGATCTCCATCTAATTCTCCGTTCTTTTGCAAGATAGATCCTAGGTAACGAAAACGGTCGCTCTTTGGTATTTCTTGATCTCCGATCCTCACCCTTAACTCGTTTTGGCCTCCATTTGCACTGAACTTGCACTCCATATATTCTGTCTTTGATCGGCTTAGGCGAAGACCTTTAGATTCCAACACTTCTCTCCAAAGGTTAAGCTTTGCATTTACCCCTTCCTGAGTTTCATCTATCAACACTATATCGTCTGCGAAAAGCATACACCAAGGAATATCATCTTGAATATGTCCTGTTAACTCATCCATTACCAACGCAAAAAGGTAAAGATTTAAGGATGAGCCTTGATGTAATCCTACAGTTATGGGAAAGCTTTCGGTTTGTCCTTCATGAGTTCTTACGGCAGTCTTTGCTCCTTCATACATATCCTTTATAGCTTGGATATATGCTACTCGTACTCCTTTCTTCTCTAAAATCCTCCAAAGAATGTCTCTTGGGACCCTATCATACACTTTTTCCAAATCTATAAAGACCATGTGTAAATCCTTTTTCCCATCTCTATATCTTTCCATCAATCTTCGTAAGAGATAGATTGCCTCCATGGTTGAGCGCCCTGGCATGAACCCGAATTGGTTGTCCGAAACCCGTGTCTCTTGCCTCAATCTATGCTCAATGACTCTCTCCCAGAGCTTCATTGTATGACTCATTAGCTTAATACCCCTATAGTTCATGCAATTTTGTACGTCGCCCTTATTCTTGTAGATAGGCACCAAAGTGCTCGTTCGCCACTCATTTGGCATCTTCTTCGTTTTCAAAATCCTATTGAAAAGGTCAGTGAGCCATGTTATACCTGTCTCTCCCAAAAGTTTCCACACTTCGATTGGTATATCGTATGGGCCTATTGCTTTTTTATGCTTCATCTTCTTCAAAGCTACAACCAAACAACAACAATATCAAGCCAATCAGATATAATTGAAAGCTCAGGAAAGGCCTAGATCATGTTACCAAATGGAACAACATGGACGTACTAAATGCGTTGTACACTACTCGATCTACTCAAAATTTGTTGAGTTTTAAAGATATACGTTTAAATGGATACCACATTGAAATGAAAAGTGCAGAAAATGTGGAATATATATGCATTACCTCTAATGATACCCAGAGGCGTATATTGGAGAAGTTGCGTGGTTTATCGAGTGGATTGTACTATACTTACATAAAGACAATTAAAGCACATACTGTCATGAACCAGAAGTTCATTGATCCAAAAATTTACATGCTTTGGCATGACTGTCTGGGTCATCCAGGATCTACCATGATGCATAGAATCATTACCAAGTCTAATGGACATCAATTATTGAGCAGACACATTGCTATATCAAATGATAACCCTTGAAAGGCTTAATATCAAGGGAAGTTGGTAATTAGACCATCACAACTAATGATTGATGCTGAATCCCCATCATTTTTGCAAAGAATTCAAAGGGATATTTGTCGGCCTATTCAACCACCTTGTAGACCATTTCGATATTTATGGTTTTGGTTGATGCATCTATTTGATGGTCACATGTTTGCCTCTTGTCTACTCGAAATGCTACTTTAGCGAGACTTCTTGCTCAGATAATTAAGTTACAAGCATAGTTCATAGATTACCCTATCACGTCAATTCTCAAACCTTTGATGATTACTGCATGACACAAGGCATTGACATTGAACACTGTTGATGCACAAAATCAGTGAGGACTTTGGTACAACAAAAAGTGTTAAGTTTGTGACCTTCGCTAGATTACTCCAGTCACTAGTGTGGATAAGTATGTAAATGGATAGAGACAGGGAAGCAAACACAAGATGTACGTGGTTCACCCAGATTGGCTACGTTTACAGAGTAGAGGAGTTCTCATTAATTGTGAATGGTTTACACAAGTACATAGGTTCAAGCTCTCCTTTAGTGAGTACAAGTGAATGATTTAGTACAAATGACATTCCAAAAATATTGTGGAAGAATGATTTCCTTTTATAGAAGAGTTTCTAGCTTTGTTCTGACATTGACACGTGTCCTCATCTAATGAGGAGAGTGATGAGTCCTTTTATAGAATAAGGTCTCCTCACTTATTACATATTTGCCCCTTCATTTATTACATAATTACATTTGAGTCCCCCGAGTATTTATACGAGGTCTAAGTACGGAGGCCCTAAATATGGTACAAACAGTAGTCCCCCAAGTCTTTAGTCAAGATAGTCTTTTGGCTAGAGACTTGAAATTCAGTCAATGTGTGGGCCGAAGTAACTAGATGTCGTCTAGAACTGATACTCAATATGAGGCGGTGCTCAATGTGAAATGATGCTCAACTAGAAGTAGCACATGTTGTGAGGCTGCTCGGGTTGTGGCTTATGTTGCCTTGGTTGGCTCGGCTTGTGGCGTTGAAGGTGAGGGAGTCCCTTTTATAGAATAAGGGCTCGCTCCTCAATACATAAATGATGGGCTGAAGTTGGTGCTTACGGCAAGGCCGTTGTTCAGTAGGCGACGATGCTCTCTAATGATGGTGAGGAAGTCCCTTTTATAGAATAAGGGCTCACTCATCAATACATAAGTGATGGGTTAGGAGTGATGCTCGCAGTGAGGCGGTTGCTCAGCTGGCGGCGATGCTCTCTAATGAAGGTGAGGGAGCCCCTTTTATAAAATAAGGGTTCGCTCCTCAATACATAAGTGATGGGCTAAGAGTCTTTCTCTAATGAAGGTGAGGGAATCCCTTTTATAAAATAAGGGTTCGCTCCTCAATACATGAATAATGGGTGCTCTCTAATGAAAGTGAGGGAGTCCCTTTTATAGAATAAGGGTTCGCTCATTAGTACATAAATAATGGGCTAAGTCCCCCAAGTATTTTTCATGAGGCCTAGTTGCGGAAGCCCAATATATGGTACATATTGTAGTCCCCCAAGTCTTCAGTCAATAGAGTCTGTTGGTTGGAGACTTCAAATTCAATCCATGTATAGGCCGAAGTGGCGGTTGTTCGGAGGCGGTCTTTGTATACCATGCCCTGAAGCTTTGTAGGTGAAGCTTTAGAAGTGAAGCCCTTATAGGTGAGGCTTTGAAAGTGAAGCTTTGAAGCTGGAGCTCAGGTGCAAGCAGTTATTGGAAAAAATATTTGAGACGAAGGTTATTCCAAAAAAATTGCTCAGGATCATGCGAATTATGACTCTGTTGAGGACGAAAGGGATTTGGATCAGATCATGGCTGACCGCCGTGCCGCGAAAGTCGAGATCGATACCTGTGACGACATCCACACCTCATGCAAGCTCCCCCATATTCTCCATGACCAAGATACTGACGATGACAACTACCGGCCTTCATGGCCCATCATCTCAAGCTTGCTTGGCTCCCCAAAGTTCTCGGCTCTGTAAATGAAGCTTTCGAAGTTGGAGCTTTCGAAGCTGGAGCTCTGAAATGAAGCTTTCGAAGCTGGAGCTCTGTAAATGAAGCTTTCGTAGCTAGAGCTCTGTAAATGAAGCTTTCGAAGCTAGAGCTATGTAAATGAAACTTTCGAAGCTGAAGCTCTTTAAATGAACCTATGTGCTCTGTGGCAAGGCAGATTGACAAAAATGGCCAACCTTTACTCACATCGAGAAAACACTCCCAATAAGATTACTTGCTAAAAAATCGAAGAGGCACCACTCCCCGAATCTTGAGAGCTAAACTCCCACCAGGATTGCTTTCTTAAAAATCGAAGAGGCACTGCTATCCGACTCTCGAAAGCCAGACTCACAGCAGGATTGCTTTCTCAAAAATCGAAGAGGCACCGCTCTCCAAATCTTGAGAGCTAGACTCCCAACAGGGTTGCTTTCTCAAAAATCGAAGAGGCACCGTTCTTCGAATCTTAAGAGCTATGTCCCCGACAGGATTGCTTGTTCGAAAATTGAAGAAGAACCGTTTTCTGAACTTCGAAAGCCAGATTTCCTTGGATAAAACTTATCTGCAATCTTCACATGCAACATCAGCTTTCCAAATACCACAGACCACTTTTTCAAAGTGCTCTGACAAAGTTAAAACACGTGAATCTTGCAGCTCCCACTACATTACTATGACCGAGAAGGGTAAAGGAACAACGTTACTACTCGCTGTTGGGACAATTCCTATATATGTCAACCTTCATCCTCCACAGCCAGGCAAACCTGCAAATAAATAAAATGCTCAACTTTTCTTCATATCCGAGAGGCACTCTCAGCACAGTCTCTCGAAGTACTCAGCTTATTTTTCCCTGATAATACCTCTGCAAACAAGCCACACCAGAGCCAGAGTATCTCATATCATCAGGATTAAAAGCAAGATTATTCCATATCATGCTTTTTTGTGTCTTTTCCTTTGACCTTGTTCTTACCTGCAAGACATGGAGAAAGAGAGCAATCAGTTAGCATTTGGAATCAAGCTTCCAGTCAGGACTAACTACCTGGAACTCATTGCCTGATTACTTACCTAGCATTGCTCTCGAGTACTCATCTTTAACATCTTATGCTTCCAAAAAAGATACCACATCTGCCTGAGGAACAGATAGGGCAAGTGAGAAGGATACAAGGAATCATGTGGAGACAAGCGCAATAGAACACGTGCCGATTCATCTATTACTTTGTCAACAGAAAAAGTATCCCATATCATCAAGGTTGAACGCACTCTTGATTTGATGGACTTGTTTTGACCCTCAAATTCTTGAGTCGACCTTATACTCTGAAGGAAACCAGAAAACCCTCTAGCCCAGTTCAAGAATAAGCCTGTGGAAAGTTACTTCTTCAAAAGCAAAAGTATCTCATATCATCTCTTCTCCTTTTTCTTCTCTTTATCCTTCTTGCTGCCTGCAAGATAGGGAGAATAAGAACAATTAGCCGGAACTCGAAATCAAACTTCTGATCTGAGACTGATTGCTGGGAGCTCTGATTGCTTACCTTGTCTGTCACCTCTTTCGGCGGATCTCCCAGCTCGGCGACTTGGGGGACTCCTACTTCATGGTTTGTATCACGCTTGACCAAGCCTAAAACTACAAGTAAGCTTCAAGTGAAATTGATACATTACCTAGTGCATCTCCACCGGTTAAGGATACCACCCCTGGATGGAGGAAAAGTACTTTCAGAGAAGATGCCACATCTACTTATGAGACAGATAAGGCAAGTGAAAACGATATCACACTTCAGTACTTAGAAGTTTCATGATTACTCAGCGGCTTGGATCTTGCAAGTCCTCAACCGAGGAGCTTCCCTCACTCGGGAACTTAGGGGAGCACTGTTTGTACCATACTTGACCAATCCCGAAACTACTGAGCACTGGTCAATGTTATACCGCCAAGAACCCAGAAGAGTTTCCTCAAACTAGGAGGCCAATCACAGTGCAACACGTGTCGACATCAGAAGCCAATCACAGCGCAACACGTGTCAACATCAGAAGCCAATTACAACACGACACGTGTCAATGTCAAAACAAAGCTAGAAACTCTTCTATAAAAGGATATCATTCTCCCACAATATTTCCGAATGTCATTTGTACTAAATCATTCACTTGTACTCACTAAAGGAGAGCTTGAACCTATGTACTTGTGTAAACCCTTCACAATTAATGAGAACTCCTATACTCCATAGACGTAGCCAATCTGGGTGAACCACATACATCTTGTGTTTGCTTCCCTGTCTCTATCCATTTACATACTTATCCACACTAGTGACTGGAGCAATCTAGCGAAGGTCACAAACTTAACACTTTCTGTTGTACCAAAGTCCTCACTGATTTTGTGCATTAACAAACACCATGTTCCTCATGTCGATACTCAAAATGGTTTAGTAGAAGCATTTATCAAGTAGCTTTAATTAATAGCTCGCACTTTGCTCATGAAAACAAAATTGCCAATTTCTGCATAAGGACATGCCATCTTACATGCTGCATCATTGGTTTAATTGAGACCTATAGCCAACCACCAATACTCCCCAGTACAACTCGTATTTGGGTATCAGCCAAACCTTTCACATTTATGAGTTTTTGGTTATGTTGTTTATGTGCCTATTGTACCGCCACAACACACTAAATTGGGACCTCAATGCATATTGAGAATTTATGTGGGTTTTGATTCGCCACCTATCATTAGATATTTGGAACCCTTGACATGTGATATGTTTACAGATAATTTTGTGGATTGTCACTTTGATGAGACAGTCATCTCGTCGTTAGAGGGAGAAAAAACCGTTCCAGATAAACAGCAAGAGCTGACATGGGTTGTACCCATGTTTTCTCATTTTGACCCACGAAGCACTCAATGTGAAAATGATCGTTCATCTTCAAAATATTGCTAATCAAATGCCAGATGCATTTAATGATGCAACGAAAGTGACAAAATCACATATACCAACTGCAAATGCGTCTGCAAGAATTGATGTCCTTATGAGACAAAATAAAGTGGCAGCGAATGATTCTTTTGGTGCACACCTGAAGCGTGGTAGACCCCCAGGTTCAAAAGATTCAGCCCCTCGAAAGAGAAGGATAATTGCACAAATGAATCTAAATGAAATCATTCAGAAAAAGAAAATGAATGACAAATCCACAAATGATGATTTTGAAAAAGAAAATGTCATTGATGACACATATCCCTGAAGAAACAGAAGTACATGAAAGCAAAGAAATCTCCATAAATTATGCATGGACTAATGAATTGTGGTATCGAAATAAAATAATCATCGACAACATGTTTGCATTCGTAATAGCCACTAAAATCATATTAAGCGATGATATTAAGCCCCGCTCTATTGATGAATGCAAATAGAGACAAGATTGGCCTAAGTGGAAAGATGCAATCCAGGCAAAATTAAATTCCTTAGAAATGCGAAGTGTTTTTGAACTGGTCGTCCAAACCCCGCTTGGTGTAAACCCCGTGGGTTACAAATGGGTATTCACAAGAAAGCGAAATGAGAAAAACGAGATTGCAAGATATAAAGCACGACCCATTGCACAAGGTTTTTCACAAAGACTTGGAATTGATTATGAGGAGACATACTCTCCTGTAATGGAAGCAATTATGCTCCGTTACTTAATAAGTTTGATAGTTTCAGAAAAAATTGACATGCGACTTATGGATGTCATCACCGCGTATCTATATGGAGAATTAGATACTGACATATATATGACGGTCCTAGAAGGACTTAAGTCGCCTGAAACGACTAACAAACCATTAGGTATGCTCTCAATCAAATTAAGGCGATCATGGTCATTGGTCCAAAAGTACCATATTTGAGTACAATAGGTGCTTTATTGTATTTAGCACAATGTACTAGATAAGATATAACTTTTTCAGTCAACTTGTTAGTAAGGTATAGTTCTGATCCAACAATTCATCACTGGAATGGAATCAAAGATGTTTTACGATACTTTCGTAGGACAACAGACATGGGTCTCTTCTACTAAGAGAAATCCACAAAGGACCAGATCCTTGTTGGATATGCAAATGTTGGTTTTCTCTCTGATCCGCATAAAAGCCGCTCATAAACTATTTACTAATGGAGATATAACAATCTTATGTTGCTCAACAAAACAAACATTAGTTGCTACATCTTCCAATCACTCAGAAATACTTGTTTTACATGAAGCAAGTCGTGAATGTTCTTGGTTAAGATCAATAATCCATCATATCTAGAATTGATATGGTCTACCTTCAAACACAGACTGTCATTCATGAAGATAATGCAGCATGTGTTGCCCAAATGAAGGAAGGATTTATCAAGGGCGATAAGACTAAACACATATCTCCAAAGTTTTTTAGTGCACATGAGCTTCCGAAGGCTAAAGTTATTGAAGTCAGACAAATTCGTTCTAATGAAAATCTGGCAGACCTATTCACCAAATCTTTAACAAAGTGCACGTTTCAGAAGCTAGTGCATGGTATCGGATTACGTCGACTTACCAATCAGTTTAGCTTGAAGAATGCGGAATCAGGGGAGATACATATCAAGGGGAGCATCCATGATACATGCCTGTTGTACTCTTTTTCCTTCGACTATGATTTTTCCCACTGGGTTTTTCCTATCAAGGTTTTAACGAGGCAACATAAGCATACTTAACACTATATCAACAATCCAAGCAAAGTTGTACTCTTTTTGCCTTCGCTACAGTTTTTTCCCATTGGGTTTTTTCCCAGCAAGGTTTTAGTGAGGCAACTAATGTTGACATATGGGCATCCAATGGGGAGTGTTGTAAAATTATGAGAATGAATGCCCATAGTAGTGTATTTGTCAGTATGTGAAGTTTTCAAAAAGGCCACAATAGTATGATTGTTGTTATGTGAAGTTTTCAACATTTCACCTTTTGTTTTGTCATGGATGTGGCTCTATATAAAGAGCACTCCGTGTGTGACTACAATACACAGCAAAGAAAAGAAGTAAAGCAATAATATCAATAGCCCTCCCTTCCCATTTTTCCTGCAATCTTTTGTGTTATAGTTACGAAACTAAACAGTGTGATATTTAGCACCCCTTTCTCTCATGTCTCTAATAAAGGTTATCTCTCTAACATTTTCCTATTTATAATAGTAATTTGTTAGTTTTGTCCGAAGGGGCTAAAAGGAACAAGAAAAGTGAGTGAGATTGTATAGGAGGATATATTTTATTTATTTTCTATCTCTGTTGAAAAATGTAAAAAATCTTACCTCGAAAACGTGACAAAATAAAAGGTAACTTGTCTTAAGCTATTCTTATTTTAAATGCGTCGATTTTTTGTGATAAAACTATGTTATCTGCTAGGTTAGTTTAAATTGGGTATAATATCGGTACTTGACTCATTCATAGCAAGTCGATGGCCGTTCTCTAAAATCTTGACAATCTCTTCTCTTTTCAACTTTGACACACACATACACACATTGCATAAATCTTGACAAATTCTTCACAGATTCTCTGCCACCTTATGTTTTAGCACAAGATTTTAAAATATTGACTTGAAAATTGACGCTAAACTATGAAACAACAGAGAATTCATAAAAAGTTTCACTTTTGAGAAATGCCATTGACATTCCTCGAATATCATATCAAATGAAATGAATCCAAAGACGGAAGAGCTCAAGGGAGAGATTAATAAATAAACAAACCTGAGAAGGCGAGTTTGTTGCCTTTTACCTTCCACCACTTTCCCCCTTTTATAATTATTTGATAGGGAATCAGGGTAAACTATGGGCATGTTTTGTAACATTCTGTCCAAAGTTTTTCGTTTTACATATGCAAAAACGAGTGTAAAATGCATTCGGTAAAATACAAAAATAGAAAAATAATATTTAGTTTAAATTTTATAAAACATGTATGTTAATGTCTGTTGTTTTCAATAAATTAAATTTAAAAAAAAAATAGAAAGCACAAAATACAAATAAAATAGAGTTAGAATTTTGAAGAGAAATAAAATATTCTAGTACGCCGCCCCTCTCCCACCACCATCGTCACCATAACAACCATCATCTCTACTACCATCACCTTCACCAAATTGTTGTCACCACTACCACCATCATCGCCACTACCCAATACCCCCTCCGCCAACCCTCCCCCCCTCTCCCCCTCTCCTCTCCACACAACGTACATGCACATGTAAGTTGTGAGTGTCAAAGAACATGTGCTTATTGTTTCTTGACATACAGTAACTTGGTCAATCCGAGTTAATGGTTGAGAAAATTATGGAGCCTTATTTGGTTAGGTTTAGGAGTCCTTATTTAGTGCAATTAATTATGAAAACCTTATTTAGTTGACAAAGAGTTCGTTACCATTTAGGACTATAATGAAATCCTAATTGATATGGAATATCCCTTTAATCAGTTAATAGGCCGGATTAAAGGGATGAGCGTCTATATATTAGGAGGTCCCTGCACTCACAGCATCATCCTATTCTAGTGCAAAACCCTATTTTTGTGCTCAAGGAATCTCGGCTGCTAGAGTGTAGAAGTTCCTCCTTGAAACCCTAGCAGTCATGGCTTCTTCTTCTTCCTCCACTTCGGAAGATAAGTTTATTTCCCTTTTAATTGTTTGATTGGTTTATTGTAGTTATATTTGTTTTATCTGTGATTCTAGTAACTTGTTGATTTTCAGATTACATCTTATATGTGGTATCAGAGCCTCTCACCTCGCCTAGAATTCAGAATTTCGATCATGGTTGGTTTTGAATATATTGATACAAATCTGCTAGGGAATTTGCAAAGCTTGGGGGTTCGGATTATTGGTAATCTGTTTGAACAAATTCTTAACAAATTAAAGGCATAATTATTTGTTGTTTTGTTTAAATGTCTTTTACTTGTGGATCCTGAGGCTTCCGCTTAATCTTAGAATATTTTTGTAATTGCTTTTCTAACTACAGTTTTGCGGCATGAATCACAAAGATTCATGGCAAAATTTATATTGTGAATGACTGTTGACCAACATATTCAATTAACTTTATGATTTAGATGTCAAGTTACATCATACGACATATTTATACATAAGATGTATGGTGGGTGAAAGATACATTATTCCAAAGATTTTGTAGTTTTTAGTATTCCTTTTCTATCACATGATATCTCCGATGGAGTAAATTTGTTTGGTTGAAGGATCAGAGAGCTCTAGTATGCTGCCATGGTTCATTACCCATGCACTAGGGTTTATGCATCGAGCTTGAACCCCATTATGAAAAGCTTGCTGCCAAGTCTTGCATAATGAATTATTTGCCATGCTTTATTATGGGTTGAGCTTTACGAGATTTGCATATCTTGCTTTAATTTGATTGGTAGTGTTAGTGTTGGGTTTCCTAGGGCTCGCCCAAACCCTAGTGAGCATATCCCGTTCAAAGGTGAGAATAAATTTTGACCCAACGGAAGTAAAATTAGTAAGTTTGCTCATATTTTTTGTTGTTGTCTAAAGCAACCTTTTGAAATTATTTTGAGTTGATGGATTGAATTAACCTTATGGATACTAACTTCGTGGGTGAGCCATTGTATAGGATTTTCATGATTTAAAATTCTGAATTTGGATACCATGACTGTCACAGCCCGTCCCGGAATTATAAATTCCGAGGACGTGAAATGACCAATGTGACCTTACACGGGATCAAGGTGTGTAAAATGTATGACATTTGTTTTACTTTAAGATCCTAAACTAGGGTTAGATTTATATTAGTATATGTTAATTTATGTTAGGGACTAAAACTAGGTTGTAATGTTGTGTTTGGACTTTAGGTGGGGTCCTACACCCTAAATCCCTCCCCATTTCCCGTGTTCTTGTCTCTCACACTCCCTCTTTCTTCCTCAGCTCTCCCTCAGAAACACTCTCTCTCTCTTACTCTCGAACTCACTCGAACTCACGGCAAACACCAAGCATAACCACAATCCTACACGAACGTCCAATCTAAGATCACCATCGTGATCTTGGGAACTTCACGAGCACGGGGGTATAAGTTTCAAGTAAGTTTCATTTCAAAAACCCTAGTTTCTAAAGACCCCATGAATTGACACTGTTCACGAACTTTGATTTGGTTGTGTTTTAGGCCAAACTAAGATCACAGTGAGCTTAAGGAGGTCACGAGGAGGCTCGGAGTGCCTCGTTTGAACAAAATGGACGTCGGGATCACTGGTTTCGAAGTTGGCCGAGTTTTGTGAAATTTGGAAAGGTTTGATCTTGTTGTTTTTAGACCTTAAAACCCTTCCAACGTGATTGTACATGTGAAATGCTTCATTTTGGTATAAATTACGTGAAAAATGGACGAAAAATGAAGAAGAATAGTGAAATTGAAAATTTTCCCAGTTTCCGGCGCCGGCGACGGTCGCCGGAGCTGAAGGTTGAAGGTGACGGAATATTCCGTCAAGTTTGACGGAATATTCTGACGCCGTTAGTTAATTTTAACGGAAACCGTTAGTTTTTAACGGAATATTCCTAACGCCGTTCACTGTACCGTCAGTGTGCCTGGCACGTGGCTGCGCGTGGGCCGCGCGTAGGTCCGTGCCACGTCAGGCGCGTGGGGGCGCGTGAGACCTCCAAAAATTATTTTAAAAATATGGGGATGATCCTGAGGTTGTGTAGGTCACTGTGGTATATTCATATACCCAATTTGAGCATCGTATGAAGAATTTATTACCTAGTTTGGTTTAGGTGCGTTAAATGTGCGTTAAATGATTGTTTTAAGTTATTTCACTTCTAGGAGGAACATATAACGAGGACGAGCACATCCAGGGGCGTCAAGGGGGTTACGACCCGGCGACATATCAGTGAGTGGGCATTGCTTTTTATATATATACCTATATACTCGATTTCCCCAGAAATCAACTTAAATGAAAAGTATGTTGAATTGAAATGTGAAATATGATTTGGTTTGCCATGCATAGAATTTTATGAACATCATGAATTGATGTATGATGCATATATTTGAAATGGTGCTGTGGACGCACAGGTAATTATCAGGTGAGTATTATTACTGTTTATGTTGATGATGATGATATATTGAGCTCATATCCTGCACCATGGTTTAGTGCTTATAGTATTCACCGCATCGCACGCTCGCCTTGGATCCAAGTAGATGCTGGTCGTACAGTCCACGCGGAGTGGGTACGACGGGCCAGTCGTAGAGTGTTAGTGAGATTATGACTGGTGGGTGACCTTAGGTTATTGTATACAGATGATTGATGAGAGAAGCACTAGAGCGAATATTACCATGAGTCGTTCAGACTACATTAGGTGGTTCCGACTTATGTGCAGAAGGCCGGACAGGTCACGCGGAGTGACTCCGGCAGAGAGTGAGATTGATAGATATTGAGCTCTAGGTTCAATCGTTCAGGGCTATTAGAGGGCCTCCGATTGATTATTTCTTTTACCTGATTATATTATGTTAATGCATTCATACTAAACTGTTGAAATTGGCATGGTACATTCTTTATTGAATCTGTTATAAGATTGATGATCGAGACAGTTGAGATATATATGCTATATACTATTTTTCTGGGAAAGTATACAGGTTTTCCAAAAAGGGGTTATAAATGTGGATTCATGAAATGTTTTGGAAAAGCTTTATTTTCGCCCACTCACGTTTTCTGTTTTTCGCCCCTCCAGGTTCTAGTTGATAGTTGAGGCGTTGGTGGCCTACGAGGACTGCTTCGGCGTTCTGACAGACTAAATAAATGTAGGATTCACCCGAGGGTGTTGTAAAATAGTTATGGTCCTACTTGACTGCACCTAGACGCTTATGCTCTGTTTATGTGTGTTTAGTACACTCTTATGCACATAGAATGCTAGGTTGTAAATAACTGCAATTAGTGGTTTTCGTTGACTCGTATTTTATTATTAAATCGTTTCCGCTTGCGTTATGGTTACGTCACGCTCACGTGACGGCCAGCACGTCCTAGTCTTCGGGTTAGGGTGTGTCATTGACACTAACATGTTTTATGCAGGCACACATGTTCATTCATAGCTTAGATGAATGTGTGAACTCATTCTGCAGGAATTAGAAAGGTTTGAGATCCCTTTCAATTCTCAAATCTTGCGTCGTAAGGAGCTTGATCTATATACACATATTAATGCCGTGGCCATTTTGGTGTCACTTTTAAATTGTTTTCTATCTTAAAAGGAGATTTTGATATATCAAAATGGACATGCTAAATGTTGGTATTTTTTTTCACGTTTCTAGACAAGAAATGGATTTATGGTAAATTTTTAAGTTTGATACCATATTGCTGGAATTCTGCAGACTTCCGCAGAATAGTCTGCTTGTGATATTATTTTGACATATCTATGTGACTCATAAATTCATGAAATTTTAGTATGATATACATTGAGATATTTATTTCAAATCTAGAAATTTTGAAGAGCATTGGTTTGAAAAAGAATTATTGGTGAATTTTTAATCTCGGGACTGTCCTGCAGAATGTATGCGGTTTCTGCAGCAAATTCCATTTCGATTTTATTTTAACCCACTTTTAAAATCGAAAAAAAAAATCATGGAATTTTGGGTAACAATAAATTTACATGTCTACTTTATTTCTGAAAATTTTCATACACATTGGAGGAAGATTGAAGTTTTGGTGAATTATTTAGACTCGGGTATGTTTTGCAGAATTTCTGTTGTTTCAGCAGCACAACTTATTTCAAATTTTTTTTTAGTACACTTGTAAAATCTCAAAAATTATGAAATTTTGGGAAATAACAGATTTTTATGTTTACTTTATGTTTGAAAATTCTGATCCAAATCAGTTGAACAATGAATATTTGGTGAATTTGTAATCTCAGGTATGTACTGAACATTTTCTGCTGTTTCTGCAGCACCTCTCTTTTCGAATTCATTTTTGGCTCACTTATAAGATTTAAAAAAAATCATTAAATTTTGCAAAATAGTATTCATATATGTCTAGTTCATACCTAAATTTTTTCATGACAATCTAAAGAGAATTGAGTGTTTGGTGAATTTGCAAACTAAAATAGTACTGCTGAATTTTTTGGTACTTCAAAACTAGTTTTGTTATGTGATATTGTTACACTGATTTGTGCAC
The DNA here is from genome assembly GCF_916048215.2 of Malus sylvestris. NCBI lineage: Eukaryota > Viridiplantae > Streptophyta > Magnoliopsida > Rosales > Rosaceae > Malus > Malus sylvestris. The sequence continues at coordinate 52,483,931 of NC_062274.1, forward strand.
ATCTATTGGTACCGGTTATTATACAAGTTTATGGTTCTAATATGTCTTTATTTTATGCAAATTATCAACACTAATGAATTTTATAGACAACACTGATTAAATTTTGATTTAAAGATGTATTGGTTTGTTTTGCTTAAACCAATGTTTTGTTTGGTCATCAATTCTGATTATGATGATAATTGTCTTTTGAGAGAAAATTGGAAAGTGGCATCAGTTTACTAATTGATTATTTTGGTCCCTATCGAACAACTGAATAACTATGTTTCCTCTTTCGAGAACTCTATTGTTCAATGTCAACAACGACACACTTTTGTGTGTGATTGAATCTTTTGAGAATCATTGAATATCCAACAAAACGGTTATTTAATACTGTTCTAAAGGATTATTCTGAAAAATCAGAATTCTAATTTATATGGTGAATACTTTGTCCCAATGGGAATTTCAGGAAATCACTCACCAATTATAAATTAGTATTATAGCAAATCATAAAGTACTTCTAACATATTTTCATCTGGCCAAAGCTGTTGAAGCTATATGTATTTTGTGTATTTTATGTTTTGGCTAGCTATGCAGGTATTTTCTTTGCATGATTAGTTTCTGCCCAATGGTGTAACAATCATGCAATTTGGAGTTGGTTCGATCCTCCACAACTCATTACTTCCATGATGAATCTTGCAGAATTAAGAATAAGTAGGTAAATTTGCCAATCTTTTTCCTTAATTTTCTGTGAGTTCTAAATTGGATTAAAATTATTATTAAAAAATTGATGTTGTTGAGATATCTATGTGTTTACTTTAATCGACTTTGTTTTAGAATTAAAACATAAATTTTGAGTTTGGATTCTCTTATTAGGTTTCATTTTAATTTATGATCTAATATTGAACACATATGTGGGTCTTCTCTCATACACTAAAATAAATTTTGTAGCCATTGGTTTATCTAATCACTTGTCACTTTTAGATCGATTAATAATGTTGAGATATTGTTCCTTATATAAGCCTAATTTTGATACATATAGATTGGTTTATTATGTCCAAACCAACTATTTTGTGACTCAACAAATTTATTTAAGATTTTTTTTTTTTGTGTTTTGAGCATATTAAAGATTGTAAATTGGTTTTATTTAAATTATGATTAAATCTGAAATTGTGGTAGAGCTTGGGAAATACTGCTGCAATTTTGCATACCTTGCAACGTGTCCTATTTGATTACCATTTTGATAGATTTTCTAACTCCAAACTTTGTAAAAATTTGTCATCTTATATTATATAATGGATCGTGTATACTATCTTTATTTATTCAACTAGCCTATATTTTGTTATATGAAAACCACTTTCTCTAGTGTTTAATATTGCAATTTTGAGTGTTTGCCCAAGGGGGAGAAATAATGTATTATGGGCTTCACACTCATCAATTTTGCATGCTTTTAATGATCATAGTTTTGGTAGATAAAACGTACATTATCATACTTGTTTATATTTTATTTGTTACATATGCAACTAATCTTGTAGGAAATTCAAGAAGGGTTAATGAGTATATTCTGCTCAAAAGTGTTTTACTTATTAATTCTTATATGTTGTTCAAGAAATTGGACTTGTGATTTATTTGTTATTGATTAATAATTAATCTGCTCAGAAGTGTTTTCTTATTCAGTACAAATATAAATCAATGTATAGTGAAACATGAAATTGACAAGATTGCATATACTTCATCTGCTCAAAAGTGTTGAAGTTATATATGTTTGCCCTTGTATTTTGTGTTTTAGCTATGCAAACCTAATATAATTAGTTTCTGTCCAAAGATGATTATGGAATTATATGCTTTTGATGCAATCAGAAAACGTTCCGTTAAAGTTTTCTATTTCTGTCAAATGTTAGATGAACAAAACGGACCAAATGATTTTGTATAGTTTTTCAGTCACAATAGTCACTTCCCTACAAATATCTGGAATAAAGATGTTGAGCTCACAAATTTTATGTTTTAGATCCCATGACTAATGTCTTGCTAATGGGAGTATTGGAAAGGTATCTGTTTCATTTTGTAGACATTTACAAAGTTTTTTTTTACTCTCTTAATCAGTGGGAGTAATAATAATTTATATAATTTTGTCTCTTTTAATCAGTGGGAGTAAGAGATTACCTTTTGTGTTTAAAATTTGAAGTGTTAGTGGCTGATATTTTAAGAGTTTTTGTTTAAGTTTTGTTCATAAGTTTAATAAGAGGTCCTAATTTTGTAAATAGTATGTTATATTTTACTTGTCCTCTTATCATATTATAAATTGACAAAAAATATGAGCCATGCTTTCATGAGGCTCAGTTCAGGAGTTGATCTTTTGCTTATCAACCTGAATTTAACGAATGATGTCAAGCAACATTGTGCTCGTAATTTGATATTCGTGGTAATAGAGTAAACATGTAGAAGCAATTACATGTTATTTTCTATAATCCAATATTTAAACTACTAGTGACAAGTTGTTAAAGGTATAGTTGCAAATTTTGTGGGACTCAGTGATCACCTACCACTTAGCCAAATAAGGATCATGTTCTTGGACACTCAAGTGGGAGAATGTAAGTTGTGAGTGTCAAAGAACATGTGCTTACTGTTTCTTGACATACAGTAACTTGGTCAATCCGAGTTAATGGTTGAGAAAATTATGGAGCCTTATTTGGTTAGGTTTAGGAGTCCTTATTTAGTGCAATTAATTATGAAAACCTTATTTAGTTGACAAAGAGTTCGTTACCATTTAGGACTATAATGAAATCCTAATTGATATGGAATATCCCTTTAATCAGTTAATAGGCCGGATTAAAGGGATGAGCGTCTATATATTAGGAGGTCCATGCACTCACAGCATCATCCTATTCTAGTGCAAAACCCTATTTTTGTGCACAAGGAATCTCGGTTGCTAGAGTGTAGAAGTTCCCCCTTGAAACCCTAGCAGTCATGGCTTCTTCTTCTTCCTCCACTTCAGAAGATAAGTTTATTTCCCTTTTAATTGTTTGATTGGTTTATTGTAGTTATATTTGTTTTATCTGTGATTCTAGTAACTTGTTGATTTTCAGATTACATCTTACAGCACACACATCACCACCACATACCCCAGCGATGCCGCCGCTACCATTGTCATCACTAATGCCACTATCACCATTGCGACTTTCGCTGCAACCACCATTCTCATCACAATCACCGATACCATCTTAAAATTTATATTATTAAAACATTACTACTAAATATGATCACGTTTTCAGTGTCTTCTTTCTCAAATTAAACTACCGTACACACTTTTTTTTTATCATAAAAATGCATAATATTCTTCGTTTTCATTTTGCAAAACATTCCCTTGAAATATTTGCAACATATTTACTTTAACAATTTTAATAAGAGCAAACTATAATTAATCACATTTTACAAGCTTCTAAAAGTAGAGAACAAAACAAAATGCTGTAAATTGTCTTTTCGGGAGATATCTGGAAAGGAAAAGAAAAAGGCAATTGAGAAAAAGAAAGAACAACAAACAAAAAATGGAGAAATAAATACCCTTATGGTAGAAGCCAGCCACCAGCCAGAGTGACAGACAATTTGAATTTTGAGGGTGGCTTTTGTGTTGACTTGACAATCAATTCTAATGACTTTTTCGTTTTCCTTGCTTAATCATTTTCTTCCATAATCTTATATAATTTTACGTGACAAACGATGCTTTACCGTAATAGCAGAAAACATGTATTCTGGTGCGGTTGGAATTTTGCATACGGGGTCTCATGGATTTTTTACTATCTATATCTGTCCCCACTAATCTGATGTTTTACTAGTTGACCCCTCCTTGAACGATCTGCCTCCTTTCATTTCGTGGGCAAGAATTAGACAACATTATCCAAAAAAAAAAGAAGGCACAAGGATTTCGTTGGCATTGCATCAAGTTATCAACTAGGCAAAGAGATCATGAAGCACGTGTTAGAGATCTTAATCAAGTTTAGGCACATTGTTATGCAATTTGCCACCAAAGTGTAGACAAAGCGTAATGGCTAAATATTAAAAATCACAATTTTAATAAAAATCAACTTTATAAAACCAAGTTATATCCGCAAAGGATACTACATACGAAATCAAGATAATAACCATATCACATATATTAAAGTCACTCACTGAGATAGGCTCACAAAACTTCACTAAGTCTCTAGTAATACTAATTTTAGAACTTAAGAACGATTACAAACATTTGGATCAAAGTCAACCCTAGTAATTCAATCAAGAAAATCCGCTAGCCAGATTTCCAATCCATAAATTTCTAGAGTCCTTAAATAATACGTATGATAACATATTAAAATTCAATAACGATCTAATGGTCGGATCCTCGTTTGCTACATTAGTCAAGTGGCGGACCCTAGCGGAACTAGGATCAGCTTGGAAACACTTGAAATGGCCCTCGATTCATGGAACCCTATAAGTGGGTGTTCTCGATTCGACCTTAAAACAAACTCTGACGCTTCAACCACTGCTTGGGCTTTGTACATGAGGTTGATGGGAGTATATTGGTGGCGCTAATCGACAGAGTTAACTTTAGGAATGGCGGATCGCCGCCGAGGGACCATCACACCCACCGGTGCGATTCTTCATGAATCTGAGCCCAAGTTCATCTGTTTTGGGGTGGAATTGGAAGAAGGAGGGTCGTGGAGTGTTTTCCAGGTGGTTGTTTGACGTGGTTCACCAGAAAAATCGATGAAAAATTGTCAAAAGATTCGAAGGGAACTGGGTTGGGTCGGCAGGTCAAAGGGGATCCAATGCTCCTCTCCTCTTTCCCTTCCTTCATTTCTTCTCCTTCCCATTTAGCAGTCTCTCTCATTTCCCTCATTTCTCCTATCTTCTCACTGTTATAGCCACATACGTGGCTTGATTTCAACGGTCATGCTCTAGCAAAGCTGAAGCCTTCTAGAAATGGAGGCCAAATGACCAAAATGCCCTTATCTTTGTTTGTTTATGTCTCATTTGTTACAATTTCGTTTTGCGAACGGTTTTCACTTACGTACTCGTAGGATCGAGCTTTGTTCCATTGTTCTTAGTGTGACCTCGTAAGGTCTACGGATTTTTAATGATTACTGACCAAAATGGAAACTTCGTAATTAGTTTAATTAAAATCTACATTTAATAAAATTAATATGAATTCCCGAAAATAATATGAAATCTCATTAATAAAAATACATAGTTTACAGTAGTGAAATCCAAGAATGGGATTTCACAATCTCCCCCTTATAAAAATTTCGTCCTCGAAACTTTCAATATCAATTCACTATCCACCAATGCAACAACCCAAACAAATAATGATGCACAAACACGTTCACACTTCAGCTATATCCAGGTTTAGCTAACTAAAGTTCGACAACATTGTACCTCAACTCAGAAATATAATCATTGTCGTCTCGGCAAGTCCTCAACACCGTTCTTTGTACAAGCACAAAGAATTCCACTACTAGCAATAATTCATCAATATACTATTAATTCTATTCACAATCATCAACATCCAAGATTCGAGTGAATTTTTTTTTTTAAGAATACATTCCAACTCCATGAAACAATTATTAACATCCACAGGAAAAGGTACTTAGACCTAATACCTAAGCTCTAATACCACTAAAAGTTGTCATGCCCCGATCCCGAGATACGTCCAAGATCGACACGTGACGTCAGCACATTCCTGTCTATTTATCATGTCTCGTCTCCGAGACAAGATAAAAAATAATCAATGATTCAACCACGTAGTAACTTTCTTTTATTTCATGGCTACATCTAACATTTTAGTTAAACTGCCTATGTAACCTCAGACGGTGTCATATCCCGGCCCGGGGTCCACCACGTCCCAGGCTCGTTCCACCACTGTAGCACGATATTATCTGCTTTGGGCCCCGACCACACCCTCACGGTTTTGTTTCTGGGAACTCACACGAGAACTTCCTAGTGGGTCACCCATCATGGGATTGCTCTCGCGCAAACTCGCTTAACTTCAGAGTTCTGATGAAACCCGAAGCCAGTGAGCTCCCAAAAAGCCTCGTGCTAGGTAGGGATGGGAATATACATTTAAGGATCACTCCCTTGGGCAATGTGGGATCTTATAATCCACCCCCTTAGGGGCCCGACGTCCTCGTCGGCATACCACGTCCAGGGTTAGGCTCTGATACCAAATTGTCACATCCCAGCCCGGGGTCCACCACGTCCTAGGCTCGCTCCACCACCGTAGCACGATATTGTCCGCTTTGGGCCCCGACCACGCCCTCATAGTTTTGTTTTTGGGAACTCACACGAGAACTTCCCAGTGGGTCACCCATCATGGGATTGCTCTCGCTCGAACTCGCTTAACTTTAGAGTTCCGATGGAACCCAAAGCCAGTGAGCTCCCAAAAAGCCTCGTGCTAGGTAGTGATGAGAATATACATTTAAGGATTACTCCCTTGGGCAATGTGGGATCTTACAATCGACCCCCCTTAGGGGCCCAACGTCTTCGTCGGCATACCATGGCCAAGGTTAGGCTCTGATACCAAATTGTCACATCCTGACCTGGGGTCCACCACGTCCTAGGCTCGCTCCACCACCTTAGCACGATATTGTCTGCTTTGGGCCCGGACCACGCCCTCACGATTTTGTTTTTGGGAACTCACACGAGAACTTCCCAGTTGGTCACCCATCATGTGATTGCTCTCGCGCAAACTCGTTTAACTTCGGAGTTCCGATGGAACCCGAAGCCAGTGAGCTCCCAAAAGGCCTCGTGCTAGGTAGGGATGGGAATATACATTTAAGGATCACTCTCCTAGGCGATGTGGGATGTTACAATATTCAAATTGTCACATCCCGACCTGGGGTCCACAACATCCCGAGCCCGCTCCACCGGCCCCGACCACGCCCTCACGGTTTTGTTTCTGGGAACTCACACGAGAACTTTTCAGTGGGTCACCCATCATGGGAGTGCTCTCGTGCGCTACTCGCTTAACTTCTGAGTTCTGATGAACTCCGAAGCTAGTAAGCTCTCAAAAGGCCTCGTGCTAGGTAAGGATGAGAATATACATATAAGGATCACTCTCATGGGCGATGTGGGATCTTACAATCCTCCTCGGCACACCACAGCCAGGGTTAGGCTCTGATATCAAATTGTCACATCCTGACCCGAGGTCCACCATATCCCGGGCCCGCTCCATCGCCATAACCCGATATTGTCCGCTTTGGGCCCTGACCACGCCCTCACGGTTTTGATTCTGGGAACTCACACGAGAACTTCCCAGTGGGTCACCCATCATGGGAGTGCTCTCGTGCGGTACTCGTTTAACTTCCGAGTTCCAATGAACTCCGAAGCCAATGAGCTTCCAAAATGCCTCGTGCTAGGTAAGGATAAGAATATACATATAAGGATCACTCCCCTGGGTGATGTGGGATCTTACAGACGGAATCAAGCCATTCGTAGTTTACCATTTGTTAAACTCTGAACTTTTTGTAAAACACTTCCTAGCATAAAACATAGAGCACCACACTACACATCAACCATAAGCCAAACAACAGTTGTCATCTTGCCATTCACACACATATATGCTTTCCAACACCATTATACTAGGGGTGGGCATTTAGAATCGAAAACCGAAATCGAAACACGAACCAAATTGAACCGCACCAAATGGTTTGGTTTTGCGGTTTTGGAACGGTTTTGGTTTTGAAACCGAACTGCAACATAGAAAACGGTTTGGTTTCAGTTTTGGCTTTTGAAAACCGCATCGAAACTGAATCGCACCGCAAATATTAATAAACATTTAATTAAATGTCCATATTAAATTTCATGTTTTAATTGGTTGTTTGTTAGAATCCATGCACTTAGTATGGACACAACCACACTGGAATATCATCATTCATCACTTTCTTTCGTTCATTAACTTCAAGGACCTTTGTTATTTTATACCATCACACACACACACACACACACACACACACATATATGTACAAGGGTGGACTAATCTTGTTATCAAGAGTCGAACAATGATCTAACGAAGTCCACTCATTTGAAGCATGATATCACATATTCTAGTATGAAAGTTTCACTCATGTTTAATGAATTCAAAGTTATTCAACTTGTTTTATGTTCTACTTTGTACGGGACACCTTTTTGTTGCACAAACATATTTTAACATCACAACTGCATGCAACATGCTAATTGTTTATATAACAAATGTCTTTTTCCTATTGCTACTGGGAAATGCTTATTAATATGTTTAATTTCAAATTGTACATTTTTTCTTAAAAACCAAACCGAAACCGTTTGAAACCGCACCGAACCAAACCAAACGATTTGGTTTCATTTCGGTTTTGGCTTCAAAACCGCACCGAACCAAACCGCAAACAATTTTGGTTTCGGTTTTGGTTTCACTCAAAACCGCACCAAACCAAACCGTGCCCACCCCTACATTATACAATCACGTCAATTAATAACTCGTACAATACACCAAAATACAGGGCTAGAGCAACACAGTTCGGTCGAAGCCTACATCTCTTAAGCTTTCTCAATTTAGACTGAATCCAACAAATCAAAGAATGTGATTTCAGACCACTCAGCGAAATCCAACAATATCAGGTTCTGGATCACTCAACGGAACCAAAATACAAAGAGGGATTTCGGAGTAGAAAGGGTTTCGAACCTCTCAACGATATCTGAGTGGATACGATTCCGGACCACTCAACTGAATCGTAGAGTATAATGGATATCAGACCACTTAACGAAATCCAAAGCAGGATACGATTTTGGACCACTCAACGGAATCACAGAGCATGAGAGATTATAGACCACTTAACGGAATCCAGACGGAGCAGGGAACCGGACCACTCAAAGGAACCCTAGCGGAACCCAGTTTCGGACCACTCAATGTAACCGAGCGGAAGTCCAAGAACCATAACAATGGCTCGAAGAAACAAGATATGAATCAAATTAGTTTATTCGGAACGACTCAACGAAGCGAGAAATGAAATAAGATTGAAGCAACAAATCCTCATGACAATGGGTTCACGGTCCGCTACTAGCCCTCACATTTCATAAACAATTCAACATGCATTTCAAATCACATTTCACAAATATGTCCAATACACAACTCAAATCACATTTCATAATAATATAGCAATGGCTAAATATTAAAAATCACTCTTTAATAGAAATCAACTTTATAAAACCAAGTCATATTCGCAAAGGATACTACATAGAAATCAGGCTCATAAACATATCCCATATATTAAAGTCACTCAAAGCTTCACTAAGTCTCTAGTATTACTAATTTTAGAACTAAAGAACGATTACAAACATTTGGATCAAAGTCAACCCTAGTAATTCAATCAGGAAGATCTATTCGCTGGATTTCCGATCCATAAATTTCTAGAGTCCTTAAATAATATGTATGATAACATATTAAAATTCAGTGACGATCTAACAGTCCGATCCTCGTTTTCTATATTAGTCAAGTGGCGGACCCTAGCGGAACTAGGTTCAACGGTGGAATTTCATCAAACGGATGTCAAATATGAAATCAGATTATCAAATTTAGCCTAGAAAGATAAAGTTGGCCCACTGGCCACGCACCGCATCACGTACTCAATTTTCCAACTAACTCAAAAAATTACCAAATTTTACATGTACATCTCAATGAGGGAAACATTTCTCATACATTGGTCGAAGCCCAATTCGGCTTGGAAACACCTGAAATGGCCCTCGATCCATCGGAACCCTAGAAGTGGGTGTTCTCGATTCAACTTCAAAACAAACTCTGAAGCCTTAACCACTGGTTGGGCTTTGTTCCTAAGGTTGAGGGAGTAGATTGATGATGGTAATCGATGGAGTGAACTTCAAGATTGGCGAATCGCCGCCGAGGAACCACCGCACCCACTGGTGCGGTTCTTCATGAATCCAAGCCCAATTTCATCGGTTTTAGGGTGAAATTGGAAGAGGGAAGGTTGTGAAATGTTTCCAGGTGGTTGTTTAACGTGGTTCACCGGAAAAACCAACGAAACATTGTCACATCTCGGCCCAAGGCGGATCACTTCCCGAGCCCGCTCCACCACCGTAGCACGATATTGTCCGCTTTGGGCCCCGACTATGCCCTCACGGTTTTGTTTTTGGGAACTCACACGAGAACTTCCCAATGGGTCACCCATCATGGGAGTGCTCTCGCGCGCTACTCGCTTAACTTCGAAGTTCCGATGGAACCCGAAGCTAATGAGCTCCCAAAATGCCTCGTGCTAGGTAGGGATGAGAATATACATTTAAGGATCACTCCCCTGGGCGATGTGAGATGTTACAATCCACCCCCTTAGGGCCCAACGTCCTCGTCGGCACACTACGACCAGGGTTAGGCTCTGATACCTATTGTCACATCCCGCCCCGGAGCGGACCACTTCTTGGGCCCACTCCACCACCGTAGCACGATATTGTCCGCTTTGGGCCCCGACCACGCCCTCACGGTTTTTTTTCTGGGAACTCATGAGCAACTTCCCAGTGGGTCACCCATCCTGGGAGTGCTCTGGCCTCCTTCTCGCTTAACTTCGGAGTTCCTACGGAACCCGAAGTCAGTGAGCTCCCAAAAGATCTCGTGCTAGGTAGGGATGTGAATATACATTTAAGGATCACTCCCCTGGGCGATGTGGGATGTTACAATCCACCCTCCTTAGGGGCCCGACATCCTCGTCGGCACACACGCAACCTGGGCCGGGGTGTGACAAAAATTGTCGAAGAGTCGAAGGGAACCGGGTCAGGTCGGTGGGTCAAAGGGGATCCGGTGCTCCTCTCCTCTCTGCCTTCCCTCCTTTATACTCTTTCCCATTCGACATTCTTTCTCATTTCCCTCCTTTCTCCTCTCATTTCCCTATTACAGCCACACATGTGGCTTGATCTCAACGGTCCTTTATATTTGTTCATTTATATCTCATTCATTATAACTTCGTTCCGCGAACGATTTTCACCTACGTACTCATAGGATCTTGCTTTGTTCCATTATTCTTAGTGTGACCTCATAAGGTCTACGAATTTTTAACGATTAATGACCAAAATGGAAACTTCGTAATTAATTTAATTAAAATCTAAATTTAATAAAATTAATATAAATTCCTAAAAATAATATAAAATCTCGTTAATACAAATACATAGTTTACAATAGTGAAATTCAGGAACGGGATTTCATAGTTAATCCAAATTGAAGATGTCACAGGTTGTCAGCACAATGTTGTTTACTTATCCAAACTAAAGATGTATTGACAAGAGAGTAAGGATAATTAGTGTTTTTCTCAGAGTTGTGAGAAGGGTTTCTCGTAGAGCAAAGATTTTTACATAGAGCGTTTTGAGTTGGAAGAAGTCTCTAAGTTGCAAATCCTCTTGTATTTATAGGGATGAATTTCTTGATGGCCAAGTCTACCGAATAGTATCATTACGACAATATTCCAATTCTTCGACATCTTCTCTGAATACACTTGGAATTACTCTTTCCTGAAACTATATCGCCGCCAAGTCTCACTATCTTTGACTAGGATTTTGAACTTAGATTGATAATGCAATTGACTCATCCTTTATCCGGAAACAAATCTGATTCTCAATATTTCTCTCATCCAACAACTTAGAATATGTAGATTGAGTGCATACAAAAGCAGGTACAAATAGTACCGAAAGCTCTTGTCATCCTTTCGAAGGCCAACAAATGTGCATGCACACGTTGGCATGTACGACATCAGTCCAAACCCATATAGACCAAGAAAGCTAAATCCAAAGAACTTGCCAAATTATAAGGATTAGTTATAGTACTTGCATGTATTTAATATAATCATTATATGATAGTTAAGCATAATTAATGCGCATATTGTATGTATTACAATCATCATTTAACCATCAAGATGATGATTGTATTAAATACATGTAAGTATTGTAGTCTAGTCTCGATTTATAATGTAGGAGCCACAATTGGATGGAATAAATGCAGAAGGTTGTAATAGGAGAGAGAATGAATGAGAATGAGATAAATCATGTCTCCTAATCAATCTACTCTATACTTTTTAAGTATTGGATTACAAATTGTAAGGTAGGAGACACAATTAGGCATATCCGTAAACAAAGAATTGGAATATTTATATATTCAGTATGTGTTAGTAAACGCGGAGGAAGTATAAAGGTACTCCTTCTCCTGTGGTAATTATTCACCAAAATACTAATGCAATTTCCTAAAACATTAAACATAGTTTTTATTAATTTCATTATTTTGAAGAAAAATAATCAAATGCAAGTGTAATCCCAAATCCACCAACCAACTTTTTAACTTATTTGAAAGTACTTTTAAAATGGATAAAAGCGTTTCTGCTGAAAATGTTCTTGAACCAATCTTTAGTTAAAATGCAAGTGAATCCTTAAAAAACACTTAAACTGCTTTATGCAAGAAACACATGACTGATGATTCTTGTAAGAAACATTTTAAGTGTTTTTGGAACTCAAATATTTTCGCTAAAAACGCTTTCAGTTATTTTAAAAGCACTTCCAAACGAGGCCTTTAACAATGCATTTGAAGCCTTAGGATTAGCAATTGACACACGAGACAAACTCAACTTTCACCCAATTCATAAGAAAATGTTAAAAATACGTATTCTGAGCATATTCACTTAACTAAAATTTACGCGCAATTAGCATATTTAAGAGCTCCACTAATGGCGCAATTTACGCGGGAAAAGGTTAAGAAACTGGGATTAATTAACTTAACCCAATGCTGTAAGGATTAAGCATAATAAAGTGATTTAAGTTATGGGATACTAGTTTGACTTTGCATGCTCACAAAAAGTTGGGAAAAAATGATTAACTTAATCCCAACATGCTAAGCTTAAAACTTATCCAAATGACTGTTTGCTTGAAGTAGATGGACGGTTAGGATGGGGTCTGGTTGGTCTGGTTGGTCTGCTCGATCATCATCAATGGTCACGGAGCCACCAGTCTGGTAGTACTACTTTATCTGTTTGTCGAGGGAATAAGATCGTCTTTCAATTATGCTTCCACGCGCTTTCACGTGCTCCAATCATATGTGTCGTAAGTGCGGTTTTGGCAAGATTGGAATATGGCGCGTGGCTGAAGAAAGAGCATATTACCCAGACGATGCATAATTCGAGAGATTTTTTAGTATGCTCATAACACAGGCACATATATTATATGTCATCATAAAAGTAGAGGGATATTTGAAAAGAAAAAGCTTCTCACCACTTTTATAATAACATATAGCGTACCACAATGTGTTCTAACCATATTAAAAAATCTCTCTCATGATTGCATGAATGATATTTTCAATCGTTATATTTTAATTATTATATTTTTAAATAAAAAGTTAACGGTTAAAAAATTCAGAGAATCCTTAACTCCAGATCATCTTATTTACGATAAAAAATCCTAGCATATATATGGAAGAAAAAGTAATATTTCAAATTAATGATGCATGTCGGTACATATGGTGTTCTTTTTCAACCCAGATTATCTCGAGTTTAAATCCTCCTCACTCCTCTTAACACGATCAGAGTTATAATATCATTTTGTAATAAAAAAATAATAATATTTCAAACTAATACTATAAAAATAACATTGGTAGTCCAATTTGCTCTCGTTTGTGCACTAAGTTCGACTCCTCATCTCTACAATTTTGGCTATATATTAACCAAAGCAAGATGCTTGTAGTTTTAGTCGGCTAGAAGATCATTTAACCTTGCACCTGAAGCTCCGAGTTTGGTTCTTCCCTCCCCACCATAGCTGGTACGACACTTTATCATATTCATATGAAAGCAATAATGATAAAATTATCAAATTTGTTCATTGGGAACATGAGTGGAGGAATTTATATTTAAGATAATGCTATTCACACACCTATTTTTAACTCCTACAGACCCTTGTTAATTTTTTACAATTAATTCATTCAATCTGGCGGTCAGAAAATTGATAGGAGTGTGTGAATAGCGCTACCCTAAATATAGGATCCAAACTCAAATCCTACCATTGGGCATTGCATATGAAGGTTCCATAACAACGGGTGAAATCACGATAAACAAATTGTGAAAGCGACATGTTGTAACAAAAGAAGTTGTAGCAGTACTTCTGAGACATGTTTGCATGATATGTTGATCAAATTTGACCACCGAAATTGGTCTTTGATGAAATACTATTTCTGTACATTTGATAAACTTTGGTCGACACCTACTTTCTACGTACAATATACCGAACGAAACCGTAAAACCCTTCCAATGACGCTCTATCTTGAAGCAATAGCATTGCATTTAAATTATGTACAAATTTGCGTGGAGATGGATCATCCGGTGGCACCAAACACCACATATGACTTAAGATATTATTATCATATCAATAAGATAAAACCTGCAACGCAACGCATCCACGACTTCGTTGATTGAATGGAAAATTCAAGGACTAGGACCATCTCATACATATGAAAGCACAATAGAAACTTTATGGTCATATAGAAATTTTTTACTTACTATTTACAGTTGAATAAGCCAAACTTCTTAGCGGTCTTTCTTTTTTTGAAGCAGTTCCTGAGATTCTAGGGGAAACAGAGACAAAACCCGCATCCTGTACAAGATCAATCGAGAGTCAAAACAGATAGAAATGTCGCTTTCCATGACCCTATAAGAACTCAAATAATGCTACTTCCTCAAATTCAGGACCAACGATATAATATTGAACATATTGTCACTAATTTCATCAAAATAGCAGTTTTAAGTTTGAGGACCTACACACCCCATTTTGCGGTTTAAGCGTAACTGAGTCTGTCCTTCAAATGTCAAACACTGCCTCATGACACATGAAAGATGACGAACTGTTCGTATTTTTTGGAGTTCAATGCATAATATCCATTTTCAATGCATATGCTCAACAGAAAATGTTCCAATATCCATCCAATATACGATAACGAAATTAGGATTTTTTTTTTTTTAATCAAGTTTGAATCAACATATTTTAAGCACAGAGATCATAGATTCATATGTAATGAGGGGCTTACGATAATTTATCTGCAGCATTAAATATTGGAAGCTTTCGCAACCCAGCACCTCCCCATTTTGTCCTTTGAGAAGAAATAACTTGCTCAGCCTCTGAACCTGTTGCTGTCAAAACAAACTGGAAACATCTACGGTTACGACATATGTGAATAACAAGAACATAGTCAACTTTTATGTAAAGAGTCAATTGCTAACAAAAAAAAAAGAAAAGTATACCAATGGAAAGAGTATTGCCATAAATCCATAGCTCACAAGAGGTGAGAAAAAGAGTACAGGCAGAACGCAAGGGCTCCCTGCACAACCATTGAGGACATTAATAACTCCAAACATATAAACAAATGTGTTTTAAGTACCTAAAAACATCTAGAACATATTCCATGTGATATGCTCTTGAAGTCAAAATATTGCATTTCAAGAGGGAATTTGAGGCACCATTAGATAACTGTCTTTGTGCTCGGCTTTTATTTATTTATTTTGCTTTTAGTCTTGCTTACAACCTAATTTACCAAAAATTAAGACACAATCAGTACTTTAACTATTATCCCTTTTTTCCTTTCAAACCAAACAAAATCAAGCATCGAATACAGTTGATTTTCAAATAAGTGAAAACAGAACTGACTGCAAACACAAAAGTGAAGGCACATGATAAAGGTGTCAGCTTTGGTAATTATGATTACACAAGCATGGGTCATGAGGTAGCTGCAAAAGTAAAATTCTAAGTGAAGATCTATATCAGAGTATAGTTTTCCATGTGGAAATAATCAGCGTATAATGTGGCCCAGGAAACTGTACATGATAAACAATCGTTCACTTGAAGGGGAAAAAATGCATATGAAGTATGAACTGAAAAATGACACCAGAATGGAAGTATATTTACCAAAACCAGCAAAAAATGCCCAATTAGATTCAAAGAAATCCAGCCTTTTTTCAAGACGAACTTCAGTAAAATTCCATTTGTACCTAAAAGAGTTCAAAAGGTGCATTAGCACACACTTATCTAGGCAATTAGTGAGTGCAACATATTAAGCCAAAAAGTTATATGCACCACATACTCGAAACAGTAATACGCATACATCCAGGACAGAAGCAGAAAATTTACTGCCTTCCCCACATATGGTATATATCCAGTCACATATACCTGCAGAAGCCATCAAGTCTGTCATCCAAAAAGTGGCACATAAGCCATGGAGCATATTTCAATTTGAAAATAAACTCCTCTCTCTCTATCATTATCTAAGTCTAATAAGTATGAAATCTAATTCCTGTTCATCCCTCTATGAATCCATACACCCAATAAATACAGAATAAAAGAAATCTATACCTCTAGGAAGAAACAGTTCAAAAGAAGTAATGAATACACCTGCTCTCCTATACCAATCATGACCCTGCAGATTAAACAGATGCATACACAACTCATGAGATATATAAATATCTATTCAGCAAGAAATGTCGGAAATAATAAATATATAAAACAATAACATTAATAAAAAACTTAAGCTCTATTTAAGAATAAGTTACTTACCCTTCTACGCCAGCAGGTCTTTCCAAACCAACATCATTTTGTCTGACAGGATCCAATGTGGTTGGCGCGGATCTCCCCATTGCAGAAAATCCATACTTAGCAATGTCATTGTACCTTTAGTTAAAATAAAATTGTAGATTTGGATAATCACATAGTAGAAATTGGAAAAAGAAAGGCATCGGGAAGTGGAAATGTAAAGACATGCAGAACTTTAAACAAAATATCATATTAAAAACTATAGTCACTCCAATCCTGATAACCACTAAAGGATCATGGTGACCTCCAGAACTTCAAACATTCTGCATTGCAAGATATAGATGTATACCTTACCTGGGCTCAGTTCATACCTATGGTAGTTAAAACAGAATCAAGTAAATAATGTAGGGGTAAAACAATTAAGCAAAAGGGGGTAATTTGGTAGTACCAGATGTTGCTCAGGATAATGCTGAATACGTACAGTGGGTAGAACCAAGTTACCTGCAAAGCAAAAATAAATAAATGAACATTATGTATTCCGTGAATTGAGAAAGGAATTAAATCCCTTCAGTGATTCAGGCATCTATAGTGATAAAGAAATATATTATAAGTTAATAAACAAACCGAGATTACATACCAGTACAATAATCAGAAACAAAGAATTAAACATCCAATATTACCTGACGCATACACTTTCTTTGGCCACATCACGAAGATTACAAAACTTAATTAGGCAAAACATTACACAAAAAATACATATTCATCCATTTTCCCACTAAGAAATATTCAATAGAATGCCATCCGTGCACAAAATGAGGATCTTAAATTGGCTGCATACTTACATAAAAGAGTTGTACGAGTCCATTCCGCAAGACGGAATAAAATTTCAATGTACCAACAAATGAGCAGAGTTCTTGAGAACTATATTCTGGGCATCTATCAGGTAATATCCAGTGTAGAGTTGGGATGATGACTGAGTTAAGGATAATTATACTGCAAATAGACAGAATAAGGAAATTGAATTTCAATACTAACGCATGCAGATTTAGAATGTACTTTGTCCAGCAAAACACTGAAAGCACTTTTATAAGTAGCTTCTATGTTACATGATGTCTATGAAGAGGTAATACTGGGAAATGGAAACTAGGATAACCAGATATAAGCATCTAAAAGCTTGACAGCATCGAGAGTAATAGGAATAAGAGTCCAACTTCAGCAGAAAAAGAAATAACTAGGCCTATATAGATAGAAAAGTTGAGCCAAACTGTGACAAAATCATTAATTTAACTGATTCATTTAAACCTCAATAATATTGGGCAAAAGAATTGGCTATATCAACACATTAATCAAGTTCATTCAGTCTAGTTCACTTTGATGTCAAAAGCACTCTCTTCACCAATGTGGTCTTGGAAAACATAGGAAAGCTAAAATATTGATTTCTTGAACGCAGCAACACAAAGAAACTAACTCAGAGGGTCAAATAAGCCCTAAAGGGGATTACTAGAAGAATTAAAAGTTGTGAAACAAGAGAGAGTAAAGTGGACAAGTAATCAACCAGGATCATAAAAGAAAATAACATTACCCAAAAGCATTATAAAATTTCTTAAGAACCAAAATTAATCATTATTTACCATCCAAATTGAGTATGTTTTATTGTTTAGTGTTTTTTAAATTTTCTTGTTTACAGTAGTTCTTCTAGAATCAGAAAATATACCACACGTCATTTCCACAACAGTTGGGATAGGAAGGTAGTTGATTATTGTAATGGTTTATGTCCAGTGTTCAATTAAAAAAAAAATCAGGCATTTTTAAAAATTTGTGGGTCCAACGGGTGAAAAAAACATAAACTGCCTGAAAACACCATTCCCGTGATTATACCAAACTTGATTATCCACAGTCCATTATCAATGAAGCGACGATTAACAATGGGTGTATAATGCATTGAATACCAAACTTCTCTTAAGCCGTTCTTCGTATGAAAGACAAAAGTGTTAGAGTTATAAACAAACAATTAGATAAAGCGCACCTTTTCTTCTATCATTCTAATCCCTCTACTTTGAAGTTTGATCAACATTATTCATAGCTTCTACAAACAATTATTTTCCCTAGACCTAAGTCCATCTTAGTACAATGAACCTCGATTTCTTCCCTTTGTCCATCCTAAATTGACACCTTTCCATCCTTACCAGATGAAATAGAAAGAATGCAAGATCCAAATTTGAATACCAGTTGCTCATCTTTGCAGAATACTTCGAGGGTAGTAGATTGGTACAAACATTCTCAACCTTAGTATAATCATTTAAAGGTGGTTATTTTAAGTAGTTCTTCACATTTTTCACACCTCACAGAAAGATCAACAAAACCCAATTTGCATCTTATATTGAGCACCCAAAAACTTCGCCAAAACAATCAACGTGAACTTCTACGGTCTAAAAACTACTCGGAAGGGGCACAAAAAAAAAAGAAAAATTGGAAGATGTCTATGAAAATATACTATATGACTACTCTAGAACATCATAATCAACAGAAATATTTGAACTGTCGAAAAATACAAGCAAAGCACAACGAAATTTTCGCAGATTTATAGCCAATCCTTGTGTCATTGCAATGTCTTCATGACTCATCAGAGAGAGAGAGAGAGAGAGAGAGAGAGAGAGAGAGAGAGAGAGAGAGAGAGAGAGAGTTACCTTCCTAAGAAAATGAAGCCGTTTAATAGAAAACACTGTCCTGTTCGTATCATAAGCTTTCTCGACCTGCCATTAAAAATTAAAGATAATAAATAAAATGTTAATTATGCAAAAGAAAGCGAATTTTCTTCTCTTGCTTGTTCCGTTTTCTCGGCAACCAAACAAAAAGTAAAGGCAATTGAACCGAAATTAATCAAAATAATTAAAGCGTGCGATTGAAGTAATTATTGGAGAGAGAGGAGAGAGGAGAGAGAGAGAGACCGGTGGCAGAGGATGAGGACACGGTGAAGGCAGCAGGCCTCTCGGAATCCCTCGAGCCAAAGCAGCGTGGCTTGCTTTGATTTTGCTCTGAAAGCGTTTATCCATGGCTTCGTAGCTTCCATTCTTCTCAGAATTAAGTAGACTGATGAATTAGTTTTCTGCTGTGACTGTGACTCTGACAGAGACGGAGGACGGAGGGCCTTCTGTTCTTGGGAGAACCGGGAGGAGAAGGTATCTTCTTATATACGGTGCGTCACGTCAGCAATCATTATTTGGTGCCACCAACAATTGGAAATCGTTAATTACATCTTGCACCCTCTTTACTCTTTAGTTTTACGTTTTGACCATTCTCTTTCAAAAATTAAGCAAAATAACCCCCAAAGTTTGATTTACCACAAAAAAAAAAAAAAAAAAAAAAAAAAGCGTGTGTTGTCTTTGTAGATAAAAGCAAGGACACAAATTAGCAGGCAATACACTTTTGTTTACAACACTTGTGGTACGCATATCAATTCACGCACATATTTTCCATGAGTTCACGTTGGGATAACTTGGAAGTTTTAGTGGAGAACCGGCACAATTCAAAATTAAAAAATTAAAAAAAATCTTATGATAAAGATATTGTGTTGTGATTGGCATGAGTTTTTATTAACGAAGATGATGTCATCGGTATAAATCAAAATTAAAAGGTCTTATGAGTTAAAATCATTGAGTAGTTCAATTCCAACTCTAACACCAATTGAAGGGGAGGTGGGTGTGTTTACGAATGGTTGTTCCATCACTTTCATGTTTCATGCAGTTCAATTATTTTTCATAATATATTGGAATCTAAATAGTTTTAGATTAAAATGTTTATAAAAATAAATTAGGATAATCTACATGACATTTATATTTTTAGAAGTTATGGGGAAAAAAAAATTTAGGCTAAATTCATTCTTTAATAATTTCGAACTATAATTTTAAGCTAAAATCATTGGAAGAGAAATCCATTTTTGGGTTAGAATATAAATTTTCTGAACTAGAAATTTAGGTTTTAACCCCAATCATTAGAGTTGCCCTAAAAGAATTTTTTTTTTTTTAATTTTTACCAATCGATATTTTCTACACTAATTTTTTTTCCAAACAATATTTTCTAGACTAAGGGGGAATGAGGTGGGCTTAGCCTCACATAGAAGTAATGTGGTTCAAATTCGCCTTTAGTAAGAATCAAACCTAAGACTTGATGAATAGTAATAGAATAATGCTAGAGAGACCAAACTTGGAGACAAAATTTACAAACTAAATGATGTAACAAATAGCAATGAGCATGTTTATAACGTTTAAGTAATTATTCAGTCATCAACTTTCAGTCATTTAATTTCTAAAATTTTATTTACAAATTCAATCTTCCTAGCACCATCTTTAATAATATGTCAATTGCAAAGTCGCCCACAATCTAATGGACAGCAAGTTCTGTGCGCCCACAGGGACGCTTTTGGCTTTTCATTCACTTGTTGAACCCCTGTACCTCACGTCTCCGCTCTGTCTCTACCCCCATCGTATATCCCTAAATTTATACCCTGTGTGCGACCGTATATCCAACGGCCGTGGCACACAGTGATTTATCTTCCAAACCACAGGAAGGCCACGACTTCTTCTTGTATATAAACCCTAGAGGCATATAGCCAGCTCTCCTCATTAGCTTTAATAAACCAGAAAACCAATACAGCAAAGTAGGCAGTATATTTCAAGCATTCAAGTAATTCCAAATTATGGCTGCAGTGGTAGGGGCATGGATGAGCGAGCTGAGTAAGCTGAAAGAGAAGGTAGGGGCTAAGACGCGATTGGTGTTGTCATCGAAAGCCGAACACGCCGAACAACAGCAGCAAGAACAACGAGAGTTTAAGGAAGCAAGAAAGGAGAACAGCTGCAGGATGGTTCAGACCCGGAGGGACTTGGACTCTTCTTCGCGTTCAGAGGACACTGTGTGTTTGCTTATGGATCGCTTTGTTCCTTGGTGACACCTGATGATATGCGCGCGCGCACACACACACATATACATATATATATATATATATATATATATATGTATTTCTAAACATATTTTTGTGTACTCTTGCATATAATAGTTCATTAGTTACTTATGATAAAAACCAAATTGCGCTAAGCCATACAATTGAGTCTCCTTATCATTTAGATTGCCACGAAGCTCTTGACCTCTTTATCATTTAGAATGACTTCACAAGGAGTAGAGATTTAAATGACTTCACAAGCTCTTAACCTCTTTATGCATATGGTGGTTATGAATAATTGTTGAGAAAGGTAAAATGACTAATCACCACTAAAATGGAAAGTCTGGTTATGTGGAATTGTGGTCAAAGTTTTAAATTTGAATTCAGGATTTTTTCTAAAACATGTCAATGCCCTGTGTGTGTGTATCGCCTAATTATTACTGTTGGGCCTCCATTTTCAACTATCTATTTTGTCTTGGGTTTAAACTTTTTCCCTTCCCGGTCCTTTCAGGTCCTAGTGTAAGTTAAAAGTAGTAATTTGCTCATATATATATATATATATATATATTAAGGAAAATAAGATATTCATTGAGCAAATAAAAAAATGTACAAACTGAAGATAGTGTGCACTATGGGCCTCGATAAAATCTTGCCAGAGCTTTCTCCCACTATGTTGATATTTGTTGATGCATAAAATCAATGAGGACTTTGGTACAACAAAAAGTGTCAAAATAAATATTTGACAGTATGCCATTCTTAATTAGTCTCAACATTCTCTCTTTTGATATATGCCCTATCGTTATATGCCACAACATTGAAGATTTCTCATTAACAAGCATACGTTTCAAGATTGAGACATTCTTCATAATACGTGCATTGGATTTGCCAAAGATCTCCATTTGGGAATGCATAACCAATTGGATTGTCATACTGGTTTTGAATAAAAAAAAACTTGATTTGATTAACATCACCAACATATGAAAAACCATCCTTGACAAACTGAGTAACTGAAAACAAGTTCCTTTTTATTGAAGGAACGTACAGTACACTGTTCAAAATTAAAATAAATCCATATGACAGTCTTAACATAATTATGCCAATAGCTTCAACTACCACTTTATTCCCATTTCCAACAAACACATTGTAGACTTCCTCTTCTGGTTTTGAAATCCCTGCAATGAGTTGGTTATATGGATTGAACAACCAGTGTCAAACCACCATGAATTTTGAGGAATAAAAACCATGTTAGACTCTACTGTGACAAAAACATTAATTTCAGTATTACCTTTCTTGACCAACCAGATTTTGAATCCAGGGCAGTTTTTCCTTAGATGCTCAGTGGATTAACAATGGAAACACTTTTTAAGTTGAACTTTATTAACTCGCAGACCTGCGAAGGAAGAGGCACCATCATTTTTGGCAGCAACTGAAGTATGTTTGTGAAATTTCTTAGTACCAAAGTATGCAACAGCTTGGTGTTTGAATCCTGATTGCTTTTTGCCCTTGTAATTCTCATTCTTGAACGCAGCAGCCCCCATTTTTCCTTTTCATTTCCCAGAATTGACAAGGTTTGCCAACTCCATCTTTTCAATCTTGGACTTCTTCATTCTCTCCTCTTCTTGACAGCAAATGGAAATGAGTTCATTGATTGTCCAAGTCTCTTTCTGTGTGTTGTAATTCACCTTAATCTGGTCATAATCACCAGGTAAGGAGTATAGGGCCATGTGTACTAGAAATTGATCTGTTATCCTAATCTCCAATGCATTCAACTTGTTGAAGATGTTTACCAAATTTCAACAAATGATCACGAATGCTGCTCACCCCATCATGCTTGGTATTGATCAGTGCAGTGAGATATACACCTATTTCAGCTTTATCAGACCTCTTGAATTTCTCTTCAATCTTAGCCATATAATCCTTGGCTAAGTCACAGCTAGGTATACCACCACGAATGTGCTATTCCATAGCATTTTGCATAATGAGGAGAGACATTTGATTAGCTCTCTCCCATTTTGCAAAAGTCTCCCTATGTTGTGCAGTGCTTGAATTAGTTAGTGCATCAGGTTGAGGAGTCTTGAAAGCCACAGTGAACTCTAACATTCCCAAGTTCATCTCTACTTGATTCTTCCAGGTATTGAAGTTGTTACCATTCAACTTCTCAATATTAACCAAATTCAACATGTTAAAACCTGCAGATAACATGATTCTTTCATTTGTGAGTTCATAATTATCTGTGATCGAGAACTTAACTTGATATTCTTGTCACACTTCATTACAAAATAAATGTTACCTTTAGGCAAGACACTATCCATGCACATAACATGAACTCCAAGAAGTTTTGCATAGCAAAGGATAAAAATGCATAGATACATGTAAAGTAACACCTTTAGGCAAGTTAACTTTACACACTTAATATGATCATCATCACTCACTATACAACAGTATATAAGCAATCCCAGTAATCAATTTCTTTGGAAAAATTCTTACTTGTTAACCTTATAAACCGGTTTAAGTGTTCATTTCAATGTTTAATAACTTGACAAGTTGACATCAATACATACACTTTGGTGTACGCCAACTAGAATACATCGACACTTAATGCTTTATGTAACTCAATTTGCATAAATTTATCAGTTCTTATGTTCATAGATAAGTATTAATATATTAGTAGATCAATGTGTAGTAAAACTCATAAATTTCTCATAATTCGCAGAAAAAGAATCAAAAGCAGTTATAACATCATAGTCTTTAAGTTACAAACTGATTATTGCAGAATTTTAAACAACACAAATTGAGTTCTCGAATCTCTCCATAATAATGAGTTTAGAACTTGAATTAACCTGGCTTTGATACCATATGTTGACTTTAACTAAAAGGATCCAATCAACCAAGTTGTTAATTACATGAACATCAAATATATATACATATAGCATGAACCCTATTAGCCGACCCCACTTAGTGAGAAAAGGCTTTGTTGTTGTTGTTGATGTATGCATCCTGATAAGTTTCTACATTAAATGCAGAAATCTGCATGAACCCTATTAGCTTGCATGAAAGATTAGCATTTGTAGGATCCTCCGCTTGAGCAGCAGAACTCAGTTATTCCACCGCCTGAGCGGCAGAATTCAGGTATTCCACTGCTTGAGCGGTAGAAGCACTAACCTAAATTTGAAGCCATGCTTTTTGTTATGCTAGCGTCTTTTCTTCTCTTGTACACAATGCTTGTATGTTCAAGATTCACAATGGGGCTTATCCTTCTTAATGAACACAAAGGTTATATACCGATAAGAGGGACCAATCCACACCATTAAATTTTGGTAACTACCTCATTCCATTACCATGGCAATTACCATCAGTTTTCGAATTGCAAACCAACTACCTTATGGATTAATTCAAACATATGTGGTTATATCATTTTTCCCTCCATTATGTACTATGTTTGTTCGGATACAAACCCTTACAAGTTTTAATGAGTTATAGCTCATTTACAAGTTAGCTTGCTGTCAGAGTTTTAATGAACTCACTGGAATTCAAATGCGATGAGATCACATGAATTCCAACAATTACTACTGTTGGGCCTCCATTTTCAACTATCTATTTTGTCTTGGGTTTAAACTTTTTCCCTTCCCGGTCCTTCCAGGTCCTAGTGTAAGTTAAAAGTAGTAATTCGCTTGCATATATATATTTTTTTAAGGAAAGTATGATATTCATTGAGCAAATTAGAAAACGTACAAACTGAAGATAGTGTGCACTATGGGTCTCGATTAAACTTTGCCGGAGCTTTCAACTTGGTCAAAATATCCCTAAGCAAATCAAGGGGTTCTTCAAACCACATACATTGTTGATTACTACCAATTCCCACTCGAGCAAGGCGATAAGCTGCCAAGTTACTTTCCTGTTGAACGTGGTTTAACAACGGCTGAGGCAAGGTCTTGAGTAAATAGTGAAGGTTGTTGATAATAGGACCAAAAGGTGAACAATCTTCATCCTGACCCTTCATGGCAGCCAATACCATAATTGAGTCTCCTTCGAATACTACACTCTTACCAACTGGGCAATAAGCCTGGGCCAACAAAACAGCTTGACGGGCAACAAAGAGCTCAGCGTGGAAAGCAGAGCGTGTCTTTCCAATGGTACCAGCAGCAGCAACAATGAACTCCCACATGTGATCCCAAAGAACAACACCAAAGCGACCCCGTAAACCTTGTTGAATCCACGCTCCATCAAAGTTACATTTAAACCAATCTACATCAGGTTTTCTCCACTTCTGGGGGTACGGTTTGACTTCCTCGCAACATATTATGCCATTTTTGATACTTCTGCAGCCAACGCTCTGCTCGAAACACCACCTTTTGTGGCGAAAAAAAAGATCCATTCCAAATAGCATCATTTCTATTCTTCCACAACATCCATAAGGTCATCAAACAAAAGTTAAAGATGAGGATGGAAAGTGCATAGCAATTTGTAATAACCATTGCATAAGTTGTTAAGTGTTGCCATCCTCAAACTTGAGTCCCAAACCACCAAACCAAACCACCATCTCCATGCTGCAATCCCTTAGTAAATGTTCTGTCGATTCACTGTGTGAACCATAAAAACCACTTAAATTATCCATAGCCACTCACCTCTTTGTAAGGTTCGATCTTGTGGAAAGAGAATCCAAACATGCACACCAAACACAAATCTTGACCTTCCGGAAACACATGCATTCCATAATTTCTTCCATAATTTTTCCCTTCCATCATCAGATGAATAAGAAGAAGCATTTGCGCCATCCCCAACTAAAGGAATGACTCCACGTGCCACATGGTAGGCACTTCGAACTGAGAACTTCCCATTGCGTTCATAATGCCAAATTCAACAATCCACAACCGAACGCATACTGAGGGGAAGGCTGACAATTAGTTCCATTTCCTCCTGATGAACCAATATTTATACTATATATTTTCCCCTTTTTATATTTCTTTTCTTGTCTAGTTTAGTTGGAAGTTTTGAGTATTTATGAGTTTTGCCATTTTGTGTTTCTAGGAGCAGCAAGATTGAGTTTGGTGGAAAATTATGCAAACGTTGGAATTTTTTAGTGATTCCAGTTAGAGCTGATTCACAAGAGATCAAAGATGATCATATCAAATTTTCAGCTCAAAATTCCCAGCCAATTGTTCCCAACTTAAGAATGAAGACAGGTCACCGTGCTGACAAGGCAGTTTGGACCTCTGAAGGTTGCACAAGAGATAAGTACATAATTAAAGCCTAAATTGAGGAAACTTCCTTCTTAGCTTTTGAAGCTGACATTTCAAGCTTTCTAAGGACATCTCATTCATTGAAATCTAAGGACTTTTAGTCTACTAAACGTTATGGCCAAATCTGCCCACTCCATTTGGCTAATAAAAATAAGAAAGTAAATGCATTTGTTTTGTGCTTTACTTATCACTCGGCAGACAATGGGGTTTTCAATCCCACTCATTTGGCCTTTGTAGCATTAGAAAAACAGAAGCTTTTGGAGGAGGAAAATGGAACACACGGCTGTTTATTCCTTTGTCTAATAAAATAAGGTAAAGGAGGGGGACAACAATGATGGCCTTCCACTTGTGGCCTTGGTGCTTTGAAAAATCATTGCCTTTTGTTTAAGGCAACACACGGCAAGCAAAATGAGGTAAAGGCAGAGACAAATGAGGAGAACCATAGAGGGAGAGCACGGCAGAGAAGAAGGGAAGAGGGCAGAGAGCAAAAGAAGGGAGAGCAACATAGCAGAAAAATAAGGGAGCCGCAGCTCCACATGGAAGGAGGATCGGAGAGCATCAGGAGATAACCTCCTTGTAAAAAAGGGTTGTCTCTTTCTTTGATTCTTCATGGATAATTTCTTATGTATTCAAATAATTATGTGTAACTAATTTCTTTTCGCTAGAGTGAGGCCATGAGCCGCAACATGATTACGTAGATTTCTCTTTCAATTGCTTAAGTATTGTTACATGCTTGCTTTGATATTTTCAATCTCTAAATTAAACTATCTATGTGTCTTGATGATTGATCACCATTAGGATACTTAGAAAAGTCATTGGATGCAATTTTGAAAAATGTCACGTTAAAATTGGTTATGCTTCTTGTGATTGAGGATTGTAATTTCTCCTAAGGTAAATATCATACTCTTAGGGATTACATGGTTTAACAAAAAGGATTTTCATCAAGATTAATGAATCATTCATGTTTATATTTAATCCAAATGTCATGGATAAATTGCATGTAGTGGTATGCGTTTTAACTTGAATGTCACAAGTAAAACATACACAAGGAAAACCCAACCTTCAAAGCATATGTGTTTTCGAAAACAGAAGCAATTGGAAGAGCTACGTAGGAGTGTTGTTGGTAAAGGTTGAACTCTAGCATATTGTCAATCTATTTTTCTTCAATCATTTATTTTATCTTGAATTTCCTCATTTACTTGTTTTGTTTAGTTGAATCATTATTTCTATAAGCCATTTCCCTTTTTAAATGTTTGTTTAAGTCACGTACAATAGTATTTAGTTTTGTTGAATTAGTGTAGTTCTTAGAGTTAACTAAGTTAAATACACAAAAGCTCATAAATTATTTATACCAGTCCCTGAGGAGATCGACCTTGCTTGAGCCATTCTATACTACAACACTTGTTCTCTTGTAAGAATTTTCTATGGTTTAACCCTTTGTTTTACAAGTGGTAAAAATTACCATCACCTCCTCAGAAAATAAATCATGCAGCAGCTTAAAATCTCATTGTCACAAGTCAGAGAAGAGAATGCTTTGAATAATGATTTTATTCTTCTCAATGAGAGGTATTTATACAAAGTGTACAACACTAATGTAAAAGGAAGAAAACTAATTACACGGGATTACATGAGATTACACGGAATTGATATCAATTAGGAATCCTACCTAAAATACAAAGTCAACACTCCCCCTCAAGTTGGTGCATTTATGTTACTCATGCCCAACTTGTGTAAAAAACATGAAAACTTATGACTTGAAACAACTTTGTGAGGATATCTGCCAACTGATCCTCTATTCTTATTATAGGTAGCTCAATTATTTTTCCTTCTAATTTTTCTTTGATGAAGAATCGATCAACTTCAACATGCTTTGTTCTATCATGTTGTACCGGATTATGTGCAAGGTCACGGGCAGCTTTATTATCACAAAATAATTTCATGGGCTGATCATGTAGTATACCCAAATCGTGAAGTAGGAGCTTAAGCCACATAATTTCACAAATCCCCAAGGCCATACCTCTATATTCAGCTTCTGCGCTGGAATGAGCAACCACATTCTGTTTCTTTCTTCTCCATGTAACTAAGTTGCCCCCAACAAATGTAAAGTAACCTGATGTTGAGCGCCTATCATCAATCTAACCTGCCCAATCTGCATCAGTATAACCTTCAACTCTAAGATGATTATTCCTTTTATACAAAATTCCTTTGCCGGGACTTCTTTTCAAATATCTCAAAATCCTCATCACTGCATTCATATGTTGTTCTCCGGGATCATGCATGTATTGACTTACTACACTTAAGGCATAAGCAAGGTCCGGTCTTGTGTGTGCCAAGTACATTAAACGACCTACCAACCTTTGGTATCTCCCTTTGTCAACTGGTACTTGATTAGGATCAACACTAAGCTTCAATCATTCCTCTAATGGTGTAGCTATTGGTTGACAAGCTGACATGCCAGTTTCGTGCAACAAATCAATAATATACTTCCTATGTGATAAGAAAATTCTCGAACTGCTTCTCGATACCTCAATCCCCAAAAAATATTTCAAAGATCCAAGGTCCTTTATCTCAAATTCTATAGACAAATATCTTTGCAAGGCTGCACGTTCTTCTGGGTCATTACCTGTTATCACCATATCATCTACATACACAATAAGTGCAGTAATTTTCCCATTTCGTCTTTTCAGGAACAGAGTATGATCGGAGTTACTTTGTTTGTAGCCAAATGCTCTCATAGATTTTGTGAATCTTCCAAACCATGCCTGAGGGGACTAATTCAAACCATATAAGGATTTCTTCAACTTGCACACCTTTTTGTTGTATTTATCTGAAGCATTACATCCTGGTGGAAGATCCATGTAAATCTCTTATGTCAAGTCTCCATGCAAGAAGGCGTTCTTCACATCGAATTGTTGTAAGGGCCAATTAAGATTTGTAGCCAATGACAACAAAACACGAACTGTGTTGATCTTGGCTACAGGTGCAAATGTATCTGTGTAGTCGATTCCATATTTTTTAGTGTATCCTTTTGCTACCAGTCTTGCCTTGAAACGATCCATCGTCCCATCTGCTTTGTGTTTCACAGTATAGACCCATTTGCATCCCATAGGTTTCATGCTAGATGGCAAATCTGTGATCTCTCATGTAGCATTCTTCTTCAAAGACTTCAACTCTTCATTCATTGCTGCTTGCCAACGTGGATCAGCTAAAGCCTGCTGCACACTGTTAAGAACAGATACAGTAGATAATTGATGCACAAATGACTTATTTGATTTTGACAGGTGACTAGTAGACACATAATTACTTAACGGGTATAACACATTAGACTCAGGGTTGGGGTTACTCACCGGATACCTAGTTTTACATTTAGGGTTGGCTTCATAAGTAAGTTTAGGAATACCTCGGTTGACGCGATCAGGGAGACGATGTGGTGGTGGTGGTGCATCCGGGATCGAAGACGATTGATTATGGTTATTAGGACGCAAGATCGATTGTGAGGTAGCTAGCGACACAGGGTTGTCCTGCGGTAAGGAAACTGGCAGTGAGCTATCAGGCAGTGAGTTATCTGGCGATGTATTTGGCGATGTCGACTCGTCATTTTCAAGGTTTTCAACATTGTTTCCATGTGAAAGATCACCACTTGTCTCCAAGGCATTACCACTTAATTCCAATTCAATCACATCATTGTTTTTATGTGAATGATCACCACTTATTTCCAAGACATCACCACTTAAATCCAAATCATTCACTTTATTTATATCTGGAATAGTATAATCAAGAGTTTGAACTTCTTTATGATTCTCCCCTTGAAATGAAGACTCGGGATTGGCAAAGTACATATCATTCTCATGAAACGCAACATCCATAGTGACAAACAACTTATTCGTCGGAGGTGATAACAACGGTATCCTTTCTGCCTTGATGCATACCCCACAAACACACATCGTAAGGCCCGAGGTTCAAGCTTACTTGGTTGTTGTTTATGAAGATGAACGAAGGCCACACAACCAAACACATGAGGTGGAAGATTAGGAACTGCAGGAGCATCAACATGTGAAGAAAGTGCCTGAAGGGGTGTCTGAAAATCAACCGATCGGGATGGAACACAATTAATGAGATATGCAGCTGAGGTGAGAGCTTTTCCCCAATAGGATAACGGGAGATGCGCCTCGAGTAAAGAAGCACGAACAACCTCCAGAAGCTGACGGTTCTTGCGTTCAACAACCCCATTTTGTTGTGGAGTATATGAACATGTAGTCTGATGAACAATCCCATGATGATCAAGAAAGGCACAAAGTTCAGAGTTGACATATTCGCCACCATTATTACTCCTGAGAACCTGTATTTGTAACTTATATTGTACTTGTACCATTTTGTAAAACTGCTGAAATAAAAAAGTAACTTCACTTTTAGATTTCATCAAACAAACCCAAGTCATATGTGTGCAATCATTAATAAAAGTAACGAACCAATGAGCACCACCAAATGTTGCAGTTTTAGATGGACCCCAAACATTAGAATGAATTAGCATAAATGGAACAGTACTTTTATTCAGACTGGATGGAAACGAAGCACGATGACTTTTAGCTAGTTCACAAACACCACATTTAAAGCTAGAAACATCATGCTTAACAAATAGGCTAGGAAACAACCTCCGTAAATAGCCGAAAGAAGCATGTCCAAGTCGACGATGCCACAACCAAATCTTTGAAGCTTTGTTCCTATCCTCATGATTTCCTTCCACTGCAAGAGCTTGAGTCAACATGCAAGAACTGTTTGATGTCAGCTCCAAGTAGTAAAGCTTCCCCTTCCTAATACTATAACCAATCGTCTTGCGAGTCCGAATGTCCTTAAAAACACAAAAAGAAGGCCAAAAAATCACAAGACAATGTAGGGCGACAGTTATTTGAGCAACAAATAATAAATTATAGTCAAGAGAAGGAACAACAAGTACATAATCAAGATTTAGGGTATCAGAAAGTGAGACATTGCCTTCTCCGATAATGGGGGCAACATTACCATTGGCGACACTCACGACGGTTTGGGGGGATGGTTTTAGGGTTTGTACCTGTCTAGAATCACAAGTCATATGTTCAGTAGCACCAGAATCAATTATCCATGTATTATTCGTAACAGATGCAGAAACCTTTAAAACCTTACCATCATTACCTGTATCATTAAGAAAGGCTGACATTTTCTCGGCTATATGTTCAGAATGGGTAATTTTGGCCATTCACAAATAGTGATAATGAGTCCGTGAGTCCTTGATTGATGCAGCCTAGACCTCCAGGTAAATTGAGCCCAAGAAACCAATCAGTATGGGCTAACAAGGTAGCCCACCAATGACAAAACAAAAAAGACCAATTTTACAATGCAAAGCTTTTTTTTTTTTCCTTTTTTTTTTCTTTCTCTTCTTTTATTTTTTTTCCTTTTTCCTTTTTCCTTTTTTAAACAATACAAAACTTCAATAAAAAGCGGTGCGTGTCTGCAGTCTTGAAGCAGCAGGGGTTGTCTGGGTTTTCTGAATGCAGCAGCGATCTCAAACGAGTTCGCGGGTCAGGCTCTCCGGTGTGATGCGTGTGAGTCAACGAATTTCTTCAGGCGAGTTCAACGGATTTCGGATAGCAGTAAGTCATGGATCAGATTTTTTTTCCTTCCGGGTTTCAGTTGAAGGCGGATTGGACAGGTAGAGATGCGGGTATGGCAGTGACCAGATGCGGCGGTTTGCAGCTGCTGGTCAGCAGTTAAGGTAATTTGAGATCCTGGTCTGCTACAAAAGACCGTGTAATTTGGTATTCAGGCTACGAGTCAAGCAGCCAGAGGGAATGGAGATCGAGGTTCGCGAAAGCGGAATGGAGCGAACGAAACGAGGCGAATGGAACGGAGTGGGTTCAGTCCAGCAACGACAGCGTTGCTCGCTAGTCAGATGGCGCGCAACACAACTGGTCGCACGGCTGGGGATCAGACAGTGCACTGCACAACTGGCGGCGTGGCTGGTGGTTCTAGCGCTGAGTTCTGCGCACAGCGAAGCGATCCTTCTAATTTTTTTCTTAACCTGACTCTGGTGCCAAGAAGAGAATGCTTTGAATAATGATTTTATTCTTCTCAATGAGAGGTATTTATACAAGGTGTACAACCCTAATGTAAAAGGAAGAAAACTAATTACACGGGATTACATGAGATTACACGGAATTGATATCAATTAGGAATCCTACCTACCTAAAATACAAAGTCAACAGTCAGCAAGGAAGAAATTATCCACTGTGGCCTCAACATCCTAGTACTCCAATGGTGGACTCAAAATTCGAAAGTAGAAGTCTCTTGGCAACCAATTATCTTGCCAAATTTTGATATTCTTCCCATCACCCAGCTGCCACCGATGCCTTTTATGATCATTGGCCGCGCAACAGCAATACTTTTCCAAACATACGATCCATTGGCATTGACCTGAGCACCCAGAAAGTCGGTTGTAGGAAAGTAGCGGGTTGGAAAACATAATAGGCAAAAAAGTCAAGTTGTTGAAAGAAACGCCATGATTGTTTCGATAATAAGGAAAGGTTAAAAGTGTGGATGCAAATTTCCGCCGTCTTCAGTCTTGACGAAAATGCACCTGTAAAACAATAAACACCTTTGATCAAAGACCTAAACCTCACATGCCCACGAGGCGGGGGGGAGGGGTTAGGTCAACGGATCTCTGATGCCTAAGTTAATTTCTCTGAGAGAGTAAAGTGTTTTGGCCTTTTAGGGTTGCCAAAAGCTCTCAAAAATGGTAGAATATGGGGTATTTATAGGGTTAGGGCCAGCTATATAAGGTTTAATGGAGAAATATTCTCTAAATATTCCCAAGATATTTAATAGGAGCTAATATCTTGAGATAATAGGATAATAATCCTTAATTGATTTAAATTAGGATTACTTACTTGATTGGAGTCAATCTTCAATTAGGAATGTACTAAAGATAAGATTTGGGTAATTAATCGTTATCTTTAATTCCTTGCCATGGGCAGGTGAGCTGTGGGCAGTTGTGTTCAACTGATGAGTCTTTCAGAGATGTGAGCTACGCGCGGGAGAATTTAAGAAGCCTGCCCATTTATTGAGGGCAATCTTGTCCTTCATGAATAAAAGTCCACGTGTCGTCTCTAGAATTTTTGGGATTATTTTAGGCTCCACAAATGTCCCCACACCTACTGTGTTGCTCACATGGAAATGGCAATAGGTGTAGAAATCCCAAGGTGCTTGGGTTTGTAGAGTTTTTTCCCAATTTGAACTTGATCTTCTTTCTTGATTTGGACATAGACATCTTCCAGGAAAAGGAAAATAATTGCCCCAATACCTATTTAACTCTACCTTAAGTAGAGGATTAAATAAATTTGGAGAACAATCATTATTCCAACAAGAAAGAGAAGCCAGAGGATATTATTTCTTCCCCCTCCCCTAGCATTATTCTTTTCTTGCCTTTGCGAAGAGTGGTTTCTCATTGTTGTTCTTCTTCTCTGTGCCTTACCAAGGTAAGGAAATTTTGAATTTTCTTCTTCTTGAATTTTTTAAGAGTCTTGGGACTTGAAAAATTGGCTTGACGGGGGCCATAGGTGTGGGTAACACACGACATGGGAGCCTCGGGACTGCTTGGTGATGTGGCATGAATCGGCTAGCGTGGGCCAGGTTGACGGCTTGGCTCGGGCCAGGAGATTGGTGCGCTAGGGCGTGAGGAGACCTGATTAGGCCAGGTCTTCAAGGCTGTTGGGCATGGGCCCTTCCAGGTGAAAAGAGAGGGAGAGAGACTGGCGTGGGCCGACTCTCTTGCGTGGGTGACCTAGGCCGAGAGGCTTGGGCCTGCCTTGGGGCGCGCTGGGAGCAGAAGAAAAAAAGGGAAGAAGGAACATGCCTTCTCCCATGTCGCATCTTTTCCAGGAGGTGATCTGCTCTATGAAATGCGCGCCTGCTTAATGTTCCCCAAATGCAATTCGTGCGATGGTGGGGTTCTCGAACTTGAGCAGGTTCTTTGATATTGGCTTGACCATAAATGAGTTATAGTACTTCTTTGAGATCGGCCACAAGGAAAGTGTGGGGCATCTGAGGTCTCGTCATAGGCTGTTCGATGCTTCTAGCAAAAGCGATCATGGCTGGGCGAGAGATACCTTGGAGGTGAGCGCAGAATGAGAGTATGACTCTTCTACTGAGCTATGTGTCCCAACTACCTTTATCAATGGTAAGTGAACTACTTCATTCTTGTCCTGCTTAAATTTTTGTTGAGCTACTCCATGACTTCAATTTATTGATCATCTTTCTTATTTTACGTAGATTCAGAGTTAGGCTCAACTCCAATGACTTCGGTAAATATGAAGAAAGTGCGCATCGCCTTGGGCATTCCTGTTGAGTACCGTGAATGGTGTTAGTTGCTCAGCCCTCTTCGAGGTGGCCTACCCCCAAGAGAGGAGATAGTGGATAAAGTCATTGGTTCGCCTGATCGCTGCTATAGAGCCTGCTGCCAATGGTGGTGGAAAGAGGAGGTCTTCCTCACCTGCTTGCGAGCCTTCGGTTGAGACTAAGCCAATGACTTCTTCTACTGCTCGTGGGAGCTCGTCTGCTGCTGAGAAGCTTATCATTGATCTAACTTCCCCAAAGGGCGAAGATGACCGTTGAGCCTGAACTTGTGAAACATGTTGCTCCGAAGGTGATCGCATCCATTGCTGAGAGACTTGCCCAACGAAAGAGTTCGGTGGTGCCTCCGGTGTCTGGGTTTGTATTGAAGCGTCCGTCGGGAGCTAAGTTTGGATCAGCTTTTGAGAAGCTCGTTGCTATGAAGAGTAGGAATATGGATTCTGCTACTAAAGTAGCGTCTAGGCCTGCTCTTCCTTTTGTCATGACTGACTCGTCTGTTGAGAAGGGGAAATCTGCTCCCACTAGCAGTTGTGAGAGATCCACCAAGTCTAAGGTTGGAGAGTTTCCTGAGGTTTGTGCGCTGTTGAATGCTAACTTGCTTGAAGACATTGATGCATACGCCAAGTTTGTTGACAGTGTTGGGAAAGTTATCGTCCACTCAGACTCTTTTACGAAGCGTCCTACCTACTAGAGGAGGTCCTCCCTGATTGCTACAATGCATAAGACTTTGATCTTGGTAGCTGAGTCTATGTGAGTTGATTAGGATGCTGTCAAGTGTGCTAAGGAAGCCGAAGTGGTGTTGGTGGCTCAACTTCGCTCGGCTGCTGAAAAGATCGAGAAGCTCGAATCTGAACTCGTCGTTTTGGAGGGGTCTAATGTCTCTGCCTCCACTTCTTTGTAGTTGGAGATCGCTCGTGAGGAGGCCACATTTGAATGCTAGGCTTAAAGTGACTCAGGCGATGTTGGAAGCTGTAAAGAAAGAAATTAGTCGTGTTTCTATGGTGGTCGAGGACCTTGAGTGTGTCAATTCGGAGCTACGATCTGCTTGTTTTGCCAAGGACGATGAGCTTATCTTAATGCATACTGAAGTGTCTCGTCTCAAGGAGATTGCCAATAAGCTTAAGTCCAAGGAGCTGGATGAGTTGCAGGGTGCTCACACTGGGCTTGTTGAGGAAAATGTGCAGCTGAAGAATGAGAAAGTTGGTCACGAAGTGGCGTTTGCTTCTTGTCATGCCGATTTCTACAAGCTTGGTTATGTAAACCATCTCCAGGGCAGGCCATCGGATTATGAGTTTTCCGAGAAAGACTTCGAGACTTTTTCCACTTCTCCAGTTGATCTGCTTGATTTCTCATTTGAGGCTACCTTTGGTGGAGCAGCTGAAGGTCAAGCAGTCCAGGCAGGGGCGGTTGAGGATAAGCTGATGGAAGCTTTAGCTGCTGGGAATGGCACAGCTGCTGAAGGTGTGGCAGTCGAGGAACCAGTGGTTGCGCAAGATACTAATGAGTAGTCTTTTTGCTTAGACTTATGAGATTTTTCTTTTTCCTTATTATTCCGCTTTGCTTGAACTTTGTTGGCCTTCAAGCCGGTTTATCAATTTACTAGCAATTTAATAAACAAATTTCCTTGTCTTTACTTCATCCTTTTATTTCGCAATGTCTTTTGTGAAACTTTACCGTAAGACGGGAGGCTGGGTGAGCTGCTTGAGTGAAGCATTTGATCTCACATCGTCACTTAGGTTTTAGTTTCGGCTTTGGGTTTCAGGAGCCTTGGCCCTTCTAAGGCATGTTGCGAGATTTTTTACTTATAGAGTTGTCAGCCAGACTCGTGCTTCTTGTAGGAAGCAGAAGAGGTCTGCGTAACTGCTATAGTTGTGACACTCGACTTTAATGGCTTCTTGAGCTTTGCCCTTCCCGGGGCGCGTTGTGAGATTTTTTACTTATAGAGTCGTCAGCCGGACTCGTGCTTCTCGTATGAAGTAGAGGAGGTCCGCGTAACTACTATAGTCGTGACACTCGATTTTATCCCAGCAAAATTTAAACCATAGATCATCGGTGGAAGTGCTGCTTGTAAGTAAGCAGGCAAGTCTGCATAGTCATAGCAGGTGTAAGTCTCGGCTTATGGGCTACCTTAGGCTTGTAGCTGTAGGGTCGTCAGCCGGGTGTCTTACTTACAGAAGCAGACGACCTGCGTGACCACTTCAGGCGCCATCCCTGGCTCTCGAAGGCATTATTTGGCGTGAGGTGTAGGTGAAGTCACTCCTCAGAGACCATATCCTTCCAAGTTGCAGCTTTGATTCAAGTTGCAGCCTTGATTCTGCAGATCGCTTAACTAGTATTGAACCATTTTGAAATCAAGCCACTCATGAAGATTTGTATGTCGAGGACGGACCATCTTGTCACGCAAATTCTTTCATGGGCAGGGGTCCTGCACTTAGCGTCTCTTCTGGTTAGAGACTCGGGATCCCACATTATTAAATCATTCAGTTGGTTAAGTCTATTCCGGTGGAATAACTATCGTGGCCAATTCTGGGAGTCGTCCGGCGCAGGTTGTCGATGCATTCAGAGGGACCTGAGCAGTCGTACAACCCATCCACATCTGGATATTCCGGAGTGGCTTACCCTTTCACGCTGGAAAGCTTACCCTGAAAGGTGTCAGGGAATTAGTTTATCCTCTCGTGCTAGAGAGCTTACTCTGATGGGTGTCGGGGAATTAGTTTACCCTCTTGCGCTGGAGAGCTTACCCTGAAGAGTGTCAAATAATTAGTTTACCCTATCACGTTGGAGAGCCTATCTTGATGAGTGTCAAGGAATTATTTTACCCTCTCGCGCTGAAGAGCTTACTAAAATGGGTGTCGGAGAATTAGTTTACCATTTCGCGCTGGAAAGCTAACCCTGATAGGTGTCAAGGAATTAGTTTACCCTATCGCACTGGAGAACTAACCCTGATGGGTGTCGGGGAATTAGTTTACCTTATCGCGTTGAAGAGTTAACCCTGATGGGTGTCGGGGAATTAGTTTACCCTTTCACGCTGGAGAGCTTACCCAGATGGGGCTTTGAGTAGTTATTGTAGGCAGCAGTTGAGCCAGGTTTGTGAATAACCTTTTGGATCTTTATTGAGCATAAAGAAACACATCAACTATGCCGGAATGTAGAAACTGCATAATAACTGGGATAATCCTCGGCCTGCGAAGTCTTGTTCTCCGAACTGCTTAAGACTTCAAACTTATTAGGAGAGGCCTAAACAGAGTTTAGGAGGTGATGGGGGATTTCTCCAAACATTCATTCACATTGCTAATTGCGGACCGAAAGTGCTCTAACCTGGCAAAGATGCCATTAATCCGCATCATCTTCAATGGGGGTTCAGTGTCAGCTTCTGCAGCTGGCTTGTCAAGGTGCTCGTCGTATCAGCCCTCATTCTTCAGCACCTCGAGGTACTGTTTCCATTTTAGGCAGCCGTTGGTAGTCTGACCCGACCCTTGTGGAATGCGTAATACTTTGTCTGATCCAATTTGGTAAGATCACCCCTTATGGGTGGCGGCAGTTTAAACCATGGTTCATTTTTGAACTGGTGGAGAATTTGGCCAATCGAAATTGTGAACTTGGTGAATGCCTTAGGCGCTAAAATATCTCTGTTTGGAGAATGGTCCATGCACTTATTTTTTTTCTCATTTTCGCAGTATTGCTTGGCCTTATCCCACAGTGTGTGCTTTTCTGCCAAAGCATAAGAGTTTGCCAGGGTTAGGTACTCATCCATGATCAATTTTTCGAAAAGTGGGTGATCTGCTGTGAGCCTTTTTCAGAATGATAAGCATGCAATGTTGTCATCGCATCCGACAATCTTCGCCTTCTCTGCCTTGAATCTTTTAACATATGTGCAAAGTGACTCATTCGGGTCATTCTTCATGTTGTAGAGGTGATCAGACTTCTTTTTGATCGAGCGGTATGATGAATATTCCTTAGTGAAAACCAAGGAAAGTTCATTGAAGTTTCGGATTGAGCGTGGTGGCAGGGTGTGGAACCACTCTTGCGTCTTACCTTGGAGCGTCGCAGCTAAGATTTTGCACATAAAAGCGTCACTGTTGGCATAGAAGGTCATGGCTCTTCGGTTTTGCATCAAGTGTCTGTCCGGATCTCCATCTCCTTTGAATAAAGTGAAGTATGGAAGGTTGAACTTCCGCGATGGCTTTCTTTGTTCGATCTCGTCTGTAAAGGGTGACCTTCTTAGGTTGGCCACGTTTCTACGAAGGGCATCGTCG
Organism: Malus sylvestris; assembly: GCF_916048215.2. Classification (NCBI taxonomy): domain Eukaryota; kingdom Viridiplantae; phylum Streptophyta; class Magnoliopsida; order Rosales; family Rosaceae; genus Malus; species Malus sylvestris. The sequence goes on from NC_062274.1 coordinate 52,523,272, forward strand.
GTAGTGTCAATGAGCTGGAATCCGCGTAGCTGCTCTGCTACGTGGCCTTTGTACTTCTTCCTAGATTTATGCCTGGTGGGGCAGCAGAGCCTCCAGCTGCCCCCGGTGTTGACTTACCGGTCCATGTTCCTATTCGACTTATCCTGCTCACCTGTGCCGCAGTTATTGTACACATAGCCCATATTGTGCTGTTTGCCGTCGTGCCGGGCGCGGGCTGCCAGTGGAACTTGAGCCGGACTGCTCACGTGATATTCTCTGTGCATCATGCGGCTACCTACTTCGTTGCCTTGTAGGAGGATCTCTTTGCTGGCTTGGCCTAGTGTGGACATTTCTTCTGAAAGGTCTCGAGTGCTCGTCGGAGTGCGAACCCAACCTCGAATGCACATTGACTCATGAAGCAAGTCGGGAATAAACATTTCTCTGCGCATCTAAGAGGGAGAAAACGTTTCCCTGAGGGCCCAAACGAGAGTGTACACTGCCCGAATGCTCGATTTTTGGCAGGCTGAGTGGCTCTTTACCGGGACGTCGCTGGAATAAGTCACGTTCTTCCGCCCTTGTCCTACTTTGGGGCACCTCATCTGGGGCACGCTACATCTCGATGCGTTTGAGAAATTGGTTCACCGTGGTCTGCTGCGCGAAGGCATTCGTCAAATTGGTGACATGCTGGGGCAGAGAGTGTTTGCCATTTAGGTTGGAAGAGCTTAGATGATGGGCGTCTCTATGTGCGGTGGAAGTATAGTGGACTGCAGGTACAAAGCTTAAGTCTAGAGTGGGCAGTTCTGCGAAAAAAGTGGGGTGTAAGTAATCCTGAATTGATCGCAGGTCCGGTGGTCGAAATCTGGATCGCTGGATGTGGCCTCGGAATGGATTGGGTCGTATGCCAGATCGTCCAAGCAGGTCGCGGGGCGCGTTGGACCGGTACTTGCTCGCCTTGGATTTGCATGACCGTGAGCCCTCTTGGCTGTTAGGTTGCCATATTTTGGCCTACTTACTGAGTGGCATAGGCTTGGGCCCGTAGAGCTGCCTGGCTGGCAGCAGCTACCAAATTCTGGGCTCGAGGTCAGGCTTGCTGTGTAACAAGGCCTGTTATTGCATTGGGTTGGGCCTTCTAACAAGGCTTGCTATGGCAGCTGCCAAGTTTAAGGCATCCTGCCTAAGGGCTTGGAAGTGGACCTAGGCCTTCTGCCTAGGGTTTAGTTGCCTAAGGTTTGGTAGGAGTGGTGTCGTGGCCTCGTGGCCTTACCGTGGTTGCTAGATCACGGTGGTGATAGTGGTGGTGTGGCTTCGCAGTGGTGGGGCTCCTCTTGTCGTCATGTTAAGCCTTAAGGACCTCCATCGTGAGGCTATGTCCTCATCTCCACTCTCTAGTCCAAATCCTTGCACGTACGGGGTTCCATTCGTCATAGTTTCTGAATTTCCTACCATTGTATCATTTCTCCAGGAATTGATCAAGAAACTTTTCTAGGAAAAATTAATTGATACAACGTGTGAGAAATTCAACGTAATAGAAAATTCAAGAAACAAATGCGAGAGGCTTCTTCGAGTGTTTTAAATCAGCTCTCAATGAAAGCATTAATTTTTGGATGCAAATTTTTGCTGTCTTCAATCTTGACAAAAATGCACCTGCAAAACAATCAACACCTTTGATCATAAACCTCCTTACGCACCCAAGAGGTGGTGAAGGGGGAGTTAGGTCAACGAATCTCCGATGCCTAAGTTAGTTTCTCTAAGAGAGTAAAGTGTTTTGGCTTTTTAGGGTTGCAAAAAGCTCCCCAAAAAATGGTAGAATATGAGGTATTTATAGGGCTAGGGCCGGCCATAGGGTTTAATGGAGAAATATTCTCTAAATATTCCCAAGATATTTAATAAGAGATAATATCTTGAGATAATAGGTTAATAATCCTTAATTGATTTAAATTAGGATTACTTACTTGATTGGAGTCAATCTTCAATTAGGAATGTACTAAAGATAGGATTTGGGTAATTAATCCTTATCTTTAATTCTTTGCCATGGGCAGTTGAGCTGTGGGCAGTTATGTTCAGCTGTTGAGTTCTTCAAGGATGTGAGCTGTGGGCGGGAGAATTTGAGAAGCCTGCCCATTTATTGAGGGTGATCTTGTCCTTCTTGAATAAAAGTCCACGTGTCGCCTCTAGAACTTTTGGGATTATTTTAGGCTCCATAAAAAGCATAGAAATCCCTTAAACCAAGACCTCTCTCGTGTTTAGGCTTACATAAGTGACGCCAATTGAGCCAATGGATTTTCCGCTTGCCCGGATCACCACTCCACTAAAAGTTTGCAATCATCATGTTTAATTCTTCACAGAAGAATTTGGGAAAAAGAAAACATTGCATAGAATACATAGGCAAGGCTTGTGCCACTATTTTCACTAACAATTCTTGTCCCACGCAACTCAATAAGCCACCACACCAACTCTGTAGTTTTTTCCAAAGCCTATCTTTCACATACGAAAAAGTTTCCTTCTTCGACTTCCTGACTAGCACTGGTAGTCCTAAATACTTATTGATAGGAGCATATTTATGCGACTTAGCTAGCTTGTTTTCTTTCATTTGTGTTGTGAGTTCCTAGTTATTTTAGTATTTTAAGCTATTTTTGTGTGTTTGTAGGTCCAAAGGGCTAAAGTAGCAAGAAAGTGCATTTTGTAGCATTTTGGAGCAGTTTTGGGCTTGGAATGGATAGCACATGCTTGGAGCAAGGTGGATGGATGAATTTGAAGATCAAAAAAGGCTAGGAATGTGCTGAAGAGATGAAGGAAATAAATTCAAAATAAGGAAGATAAGGAATCTTAACAAGAAAGAAGGAATGTTAACCAAGTTACCTTATTTTGTCCTAATCCTTTCCTAATCCTACACCACCTAATTTCCAGTTGCAAGGATGATCTCTAATTATTTTAGGACACTTAAATAATGATTCTAGAAGACCTAGTCCTATCTTTTTCCTTGCCGCACCACCTTTCCCTTTCCCTTTCCCTTTCCCTTGCTGTGCAAGGCAAACACCTTTCCCCTTTTCTTTTCATGACGCATATCCCTTTCCCTTTCTCTCTTGGATTCTGATTTTAGTTAGCCTTTTTCCTTGTGGATTTGGAGTGCAAATCCTTAAAAAAATAATTAATTTATGTCGCACCCTAGCCTTAATTCCCTAGGGTTTTTCCGTCCCCTGCTATATATTTATGTGTGTGTACCGCATAAGATCCACAACCCCATCTTTCATCATACTTCACACCAATCATCCAATCCACAGAACCATTCACCCACACCTTGTGTCGCAGCAAATAAGAAGAAGGAGGACCCTTGGACATGCTAGACATTCAAGCTTGGATTGCTGGAACATTCTTAGGTGTAATCCATCTTTTGTTTTCAATGTTTAAGTTTAATTATCTTTGTTTTGCGAACATGAGGAGCTAAACTCGTTTTAGCTAGAGGAGAATTCAAAGCCATGAACATATTTGCAATATGAATTGATTACTTCCAGTTGTGATTTCATAAATCGTGAATGCAATTTACTTAACTGTTTAATTCAAAACTTATTCTTGTTTGTTGATTAAGGATGCATACTTAGTTTGCATATATGAATTTGATGCTAGAATATAAGGGAGTTTCACCTAATTGTTGTGAACTTATATTCATAAGTAATGAAGGTTGCTAGTCACAATCGTGTTAAGTAAATTTCTGGCAGGAGTATCATGTTGTTCATAGTTACGAACGCCTTGTCAATGCTTATGATTTTCACAAAGCTTAATGATATTTGATTGTATGTTTATTATGCTACTCATGTAGGGAACTATTGAAGAATAATTTGGTTGCTGATGCGTTATCCATCAAATTCAATGACTTAAGGAAAATCTGAGGGTTAATTAGTGCTGTTCACGGTTAATCTGAGGCGTTGAGGTTCATGGTTTATTGGAAATAGATTTGTATGCAAGTGTGTCATGTGTGGAGAATGACCCTCTAGCTAGCCAATCACCTATATTTTCCCCCAATTTCGTGCCAAACTTGTTTAAGTCTTTAATCTACTTGTCTTTACTTTATATTCATTAAAAACTCAATCCCCTTTACTTTGTTGTGTCAAATTAGTTAGAATCTATCCAAACTTGTGCTTTTAAGTGTTTTGAGTCAAGTTAAAATTATTTTTCGTCCAAATCACCCTTTAGTGACTATTTTGAGTCTATTTGATTATTTTGTGCTGTTTTGAGTCTCTTTAGTTTGTTTCGAGTTCTTTGAGTCTAGTTAAGTGTTTTCAAGCCTAGTTTTGTATTTTTGAGTCAGTTTTAAGTAGATTAGCAATCCCTCATAATCCCCAGCCTAGAACGATCCCTACTTACATCTTTACTACAATTGTCAATAAGAGGGTTTAATTTGAGTGCTAGTTTATAACACATCACTTATCATGAAAGTCCACTTTCCTCACACCAAGACAGTGAGCAAGTAATTGCTTGTCATAATTTGTGAGATTGGGACTAAAACAGACACAACTCTTTTCAAAGTTCACTGCTTGTCTGGATGCTAATTCATACGTATGCAATACCTTCTTAATATTCTGGCGCTCATTAAGCGTACCCCGAGCAAAAAGAAAGTTGTCATCTGCAAAGAACAGATGATGAATACTTGGAGTTGGGCGACACACCTTGATACATTGCAGATCCCCTTATGGGATAAAGGGTCCCCTTGTCGAATTCCCCTTATGGGATGCAAATACCCTACTAGATCACCATTCAACTTTACGGAGACTTAAATTTTTAGATTAAATGACATGGAAGTTGATGATTGAATTATTACTTAAACGTTGATAAACATACTTATGTCCTATTGGTGACACATCATTTAGTTTGCAAATTTTAGTCTATAAATTTAGTCTCCCTATCATTACTTTGAGTAATGCTAGGGAGACTAAATTTGTAGATAAAGTTTTAGAAACTAAAGGACATGGAAGTTGTTAATTGGTTTATTACCTAAATGTTGATAAACATGTTCATTCCTGTTGGTGAATTACCTAATGTCCACCTTCACTAAAAGCACTATGGATTGGAGATATGATATGTGACACACCCCGATCCCGATATTCCCCGAATACCAGGATAGGCAAGCGTTGGCCGACACCCAAGGGTGACGAAAGCCAACACGTGCCTATCCAGGTATTCGGGGAATATCGGAATCGGGGCGTGCCATATTAGTTCAGAGCATACTTAGGATTTCATTCGTGCTACGGTGGAGTCAAGTCCGGGATGTGGTGGGGCCCTGGTCGGAATGTGAAAATTTGGTATCAGAACCAATCTCTGGCCGGAAGTGTGCCGATGAGGACGTCGGGTGATCGGATCATATTTATATATATTTTTACTTCGAATTCACTCGTCTTTTCTTAGTTAGTTCTTTATATTTTTGAGCTATTTACGTTATTTTTGTGTTTATAGGATTTGTTATGCAAAGAAAATAAAAATAGCACAAATGAGTTTTAAATAATAAACAGAATAGTTACTTCGAACATTATGATTTTTTTTTGTAGGTCAATTCATTGCGATTATAATTGAACTAAATCTCTGTCCTTAAATCTATGTATATATGCACCACGGCATTGATTTTTCCAATATTTGTTTACGTGTATAAAGTGCATGCAGACGGTATTCACTCGTTTTCTTTTTGGTCAGCAAGCGTGGATTTCCAACTAGACAACAAAAGAATCCAAGGAAGGCAAGTCAGACGTGGGGAAAAGTGGGAGTGTGCTGGCTGAGACCATGTTCTATGTTCCAGCTGAGAACCGAGAAAAGAAAGCTGCTTTGCAGCTGGAGAGAAAAAAATAGGAGCTGTAAAGAGGAAACAGGGGGGAAACACGGGAAACAGAGAGAAGTCAGGGTGCGCAGAGAGCCAGCGCAGCTGGAAAGGGGGTCAGCGAGAAAAAAGGGAATAAGAGGACTGCGAAGAAAGAAGAGATGGGGGGTACGGGACAGATGGGGGGAGCTGCTTGGGCAGCGTGAAAAAAAGGAGAGCCTCGTGCGGACAGAGTTCAGAAAAGGAGAAGATGCGGGGAGTGTGAAGCAAAGAAGGGAAAATAATAGAATAAAAGAAAGGAGTTAGACAGTGGGTGGTCTTGGAGCTGGAAAGGAGGGAGAGGGGGCGCTGACAGGAGGTCAGGGCGTGGAAAGAATAAGGAGGGAGCTGCCTTGCGGAAACTGGGATAAAAGTATAGAGCAGACTTCAGAAGGGAGGAGAAAAAACGGTCGAAGAGGCTGCCCTTTTGGGGCAGCGTGAAAACAGGAAGAAATAAGGGGAGTCAGAGGGAGGAGAGAGTGCAGGAGGACTGATGCGGGAAAAACAGAAAATCAAAAGAAGAAGGAGGACAGAGTCAGTACAAAGGTGAGGACGGTCCAATACAGCGTGAAAGGAGAACGCAGACAGAGATCTTCACCTCTCTTTCGGTTTAATCTCTCTAAACTTCTATTTTATTTCTATATTTAATAATGTGTAAATAAACTGATTTTGGCTAGAGGTTAATTCAAAGCCATGATTATATCTGTAATATGAATTGATTACCTTCAGTTGTGAATTCAATTTACTTATCCGTTCGTATAAAAACTGATTTGTGTATGTTGGTTGAGAGTGCACGCTTAATTTACATGCATGAATTTGATGCTAGAATATAAGTGAATTTCACCTAATCGTTATGAACTTATATTCACAAGTAGTAAAGGTTGCTAGTCACAATCACGTTAAGTAAATTCTTGGCATAAGTTTCATGCAAATCATAGTAACGAGTGCCTCGTCAATGCTTATGTTTTTCATAGAACTTAATGATTCTTGCTTGTATCTCTATTATGCAATTCATGTAGGGAACTTGTAGGGAATGTTTTGGGTTGTCGTATGCAATCATCCAACCCAATAACTTGTGGAAAAACTGAGGGTTAATTAGTGCAATTCACGGTTAATTTGGGGCGTTGAGATTTACAATTTATTGAAAGAACAACTGAAAATCAATTTAGGTTGCATATGTGTCATGTGTGGAGAAGAACCCTCTAGCTAGTCCGTCATTTATCATTTTACCTTAATTTTATGTTTTTATCAATTCTGTAATTTAATTAAGTTTAATTTACTTTTCATCAAAACCAAACACCCATCCATTATTAAATTATATTATTTAGTTAGTTTTCTTTATTGTTAGTCTTTTAATTTAATTTCCGTCCATTTCAGTTCCTAGTGTTTAATTTAATTGTTTCCATTATTTTGAGTCATTTTAAGTGTGTTTCGAGTTATTAGAGTTTTTAGCCTAATTTTGTGTCCTTGAGTCTTATTTAATATTTTTAAATTAATTTAGAATAGATTAGCAATCCCTCCTAATCCCCGGCCTAGAACGATACCCTACTTACATCTATACTACAATTGTCAAAAAGAGGGTTTAATTTGTGTGCTTATATATTTCGCATCAAATTTTGGCGCCGTTGCCGGGGATTAGCAACTTTGCTAATCCTTTTATTTTTGTTTTTGTTTATGTTTATATTGGTGTTTGTGTATTTTACTTTTGATATTTGATTTATTTTTCTTTCTTTGATTTTAGGTTCAAATGGAGCCGAGGGGAATTTAAAGGAAAGATGCGTCCGGCTAAAGACGTTAAATCAAGCGCTTCTTGGGAGGCAACCCAAGCATTCAACGAAGGGAGACTTTGGAATCATTAACCCAATCAGCTTTGCATTCTTCCACCCTTATCTTTACTGCTTTCATTTTGTTTTGTTTAGTTAGTTGTGTTATTTGGTTGATTTCTGTGAGTTTGTATTATTTAGTTTAAGTGTGGGGGAAGGTTAACCAAAGTCTCTTTACATTAATTTACATATAAAATAAAAAATAAAAAAATAAAAAATAAAAAAGAGATAAAATTTAAAATTAATGATAAAAAAAAAAAGTACATAAAAAATAAAAAAAAATAAATAAATAAATAAAAAATAAAATTAAATTAAAAAAAAAATTTTAAAAAAAATTAAAAATTAAAAATTAAAAAAAAAATAAAAAAAAATAAAAAAAGTACAAATATTTTACAATGATGTAAACTAATAGTATTCATTGGTCGGGTGGTGCTTCAGTAGTAGGCGGGGCTTCAGCAGTCGGCAGGGCCACAGAAGGAGGAGGCAGCAGAGGTTGATCAGTTGGAGCTTCACTACGCGGTGCTGCCCCAGAAGACGAAGGCAGATGCGGTTGGAACAAACCCACAAACCTCCGATGATCAAGTAAAATTTGACCATCGGTGTCCTGCATCTGGTCAATCTTTCTCTTCATGCTGGTGGCATAATTGTGTGCAAGCTTGTGCAATTGTTTATTTTCATGCTTGAGTCCTCTAATCTCCTCTTTGAGACTCTGGATTTCAGCCACCAACGATTCAACGTGACGGGTTCGAGCATATAGGCGTTGGGCCATGTTGGACACAGAACCCGCACACTGCACGCTAAGAGCCAGAGACTCCTTAACCGCCAATTCATCAGACCGCCTAGCGAGCAGTCTGTTATCTCTGGGGGTGACAAGGTTCCGGGCCACCACCGCTGCAGTCATGTCATTTTTCATCACCGAATCCCCCACGGTAAGAGGACCGGTAGGGGATATGAAGGATGGGCGCCATATATTGTCTGGTGAAGGCGGAGCTGCCTCTTCACCAATGTTCAAGTCAAAACGACGATCGGAAGGGCCAGACATTTTTCAGAGGTGGTGAAGAAAGAAGAGAGTCGGAATGATCAAGATTAAACAAGAGTCAGAGGGAGTGTTTACTGGAGGGATAAGTGTGTTGTGGAGCAAGATTAACGCCTCTATAAAAAGGAAGAAATCAAAGAAGCGCTCCTCAGAAATTGAAGAGGCGTCCTCTCGCAATTCGAAGAGTCGGGGCTCCTTTCTCAAAAGCCGGATTCTTTTCTGAAAAGAGGAGTCTCCTTTCTCAAAAGCCGGATTCTTTTCTCAAAAGAGGCGTTTCATTTCTTAAAAATTGGGCTTGCTCAGAAACCACGAGCCGAATCCCGGATTTCGAAGGATCACTTTGTCCAGACGTGTCGTCACTCGTCACATGCAACCGGTAACTTTGCGGAAATTACGGGCAGCTTTGTCAGAAAGCGCGTAATTTGTACTATTCATCCATCCACCGGCTGCCGACAATGAGTGAGAGAACAGTTCCGGTTGTGAAGAAAAGCCCTATAAGTATCTACCTTCGCCTTCCACAGCAAAGACACACCCTCTCCGCACTTCTTCATCTCCGAAAATGCATTCCCAAAGAATCCTCCTAAGTTACTCTGTGTTCCTCATTCCTTGGGATACTCCTGAAAACAACCCATTCAAAGCAAAAGTATTTCATATCATGAAGGTTGAAAGCAAGAGTATCTCATATCATGCTTTCTCCCTGTCCTTTCTCCAGCCAGCACTTGCTCTTGAGTACTCATCATCTTGTGTTTCCTCTTCGTCTCTTACGTATAAGGGAAGTGAAGATGATACCTCGAAGCATGTGGAGACAACGTGCTGATTCATCCTCAGCTAGGGACAAGGAGAAAGAGAGCAAGAGGTGGGCACTTGGAAAGATTGAAGAAAGAAACAGACCAATACCTCTACCTCTACCTCAGAATTTCGAAGTTAAACGAGTTCTTGCGAGGTCATTCCCATGATGGGTGACCTACTAGGAAGTTCTCGTGTGAGTTCCCAAAAACAAAAACAGTGAGGGTGTGGTCGGGGTCCAAAGCGGACAATATCATGCTCCGGTGGAGTCGAGCCCGAGATGTGGTGGGGGCCCGGGCCGGGATGTGACAATATGGGGAAGAATTAGCTTCAGTCTATTTGTTAATACCTTTGCCGTAATTTTATAAAGAACATTACACAGGCTTACAGGGCGTAATTGTGTCAACTTCCTTAGGATTTGCCCTGATAAAACCATAGCACGGATTCCATTACACACATCAGGACCTACAATCCCCCAGTGTTTTTAATAAAACCCAGGAGACATACCATCGGGTTCAGGTGCTTTGGTGGGATGCATATGGAAGACTGCACATTCCTCATCCGTGATAGGCCTCCCAAGGTCGTTGTTCATCTCCTCTGTTACAGAAAGTGTGATATTACATAAATTATCTTTGAAATTAGCAGCACCATTGGATGTAAATAAGGTGGAAAAATAGGATACCACCACATCTTCCATTTCTTTTACGGTCTTCATGCCATACCCAACCATCATCCACAAGACTATGCAGCCAATTCCTCCTTTGTCTTCTATTAGCATTTTGATGGAAATATTTGGTGTTACAATCGCCAAGTTTGACCCAATTTTCTTTTGCTCTGTCTCCAAATAGCTTCTCTTGCTCAAGCAAATTATTTAGGGCTGATTTGGTATTGTTGTGCTTTGAAAAGAAGCTGCTGTGAGAATAAGCAGCTGTGAAATAAATCAGCAGAGTGTTTGATAAACTTTTTTGTAAAAGTGTTTTTGAAAAAAAAAGCAGTCTGATAGTGGGTTTTTTCATTAAAGGAGCACTGTAGCTCAGTGTGCTTTGAAAAAAAACCAGTTTTCCAAAGCTGCAAATAGCTACTTCAGCTTTTCCTTTGATTTCAGCTTATTCTCACAGCAGCTTCCAAAATAAGCCCTTTTTTTTTAGTTTACCAAACACCTAAAACCCTCACAGTTTTTTTTCATGGGTGCTTTTTTTTTAAGCACCTCACTCCCAAACCATCCTTTAGTCTTTCAATTAGCTCCTTCTTTGTATCAATCGACTCTTCAATAAAAGGTTGATCCAAAATACTTGTAAGTTTATCTTCGACTTCCCTAATTGCCCACGGCCCAGTCCTGGCAAGTAATTCGCTGTATTAAAACAACTATAAATAATAGTTTAGTAAAGACTTATGATAAAAACCAAATTAGGCTAAGCTACATAATTGAATGAATAATAATATGGATCAAACTCGCCATCTATGAATCGAATATCTTTTTAAACACATACAACATCTTTCTACACTCAACTTACTTTTCACACCCATATTACTTTTAATTAAGACACCAATATCTCTTTAAATTCAAATTTATTACCTAAACTATCCTCACAACCCCAATTCAATTTATAAATTTAGCTATACACCCATTTATTTATAATGCAATCGCCAGAATCCCTGCCTTCAATTTTGCAGAATCTATTAACGTAGCACTGCCTCATGCCCAATATTTACATTTACAGGCAAGACAACCCCAAATTATTTCAGAAATCAAACCCACAACAAAACTTCAAAAGGTCCACATTGAAAATTTTGAATTCTTACAATTTAATGTCATTTTGAGAGGTGGAAGATCTACTGTTCTATGGGTTTAAAATTTCTTCGAATTTTTAGCTCTTTAAAAATAGAGATTTCTGCTTTTTTTTAATTTTCCTTTTTTTTTTTTAAATTTTTTCCATCAATTGCTTCAATGAATTTTTATTTGATCTTTTTCCTAAAGTTTCGCATATTGTGAAAGACGGCAAGGAAGCTTCGCATATTGTGAAAACCGTCCACATTATTATAATTTCCTTGATTTCAGGTCAGCGGGGAAGGCTAGGAAACTGCTTTGGATATTGTGAAGTCGAGAAAAGAGGCCTTATCATAAGTTCATAACACATGTCATCCTTTTTAGTAATCGAACGATCATGGATTCAACGACCAGTGAAGGAGCCTCTTCCTTTTCCTCTTCGTCTACTTCTTTCACCCGTTCATCCTCTTCGTCTACTTCTTTCACCCATCCATGGAGATATGATGTCTTCCTCAGTTTTAGAGGCGAGGATACCCGCTACAATTTTGTAGGTCATCTGTACAACAATTTGAGTCAGATGGGAATCAAAACCTTCATGGACGAGGAGGCGCTTAAAAGAGGAGAGGAAATATCGTTGGCGCTTCTCAAAGCAATTGAGGATTCGAGGATTTCTGTTGTTGTCTTCTCCGAAAACTATGCTTCCTCACGGTGGTGCTTAGATGAACTCGTTCACATCTTTCACTGTAAAGAACAACAGCAGCAGATGGTTTTTCCAGTCTTTTTCAAGGTGGATCCATCGGATGTGAGAAACCAAAGAGAGAGTTTCGGTAAGGCACTTGCTGACCATGAAAGCAAACTCAAAGATAACATGGACAAGGTGTTGAGATGGAGAGAAACTCTTACAAAAGCAGCAAATTTGTCTGGCTGGTCATTCCTGGCCGACGGGTATTTTTCTGATCTCTATGTACTTGCAAACCTATCATTCAAATTCATAAGCATAATATCAAGGCTTTTTAGCCAAAATAGTTTTTCTGAGAGCATAATTCTTTGTTTTGTTCTTAAGATTTAAAATCGATATAAGTGGTTTTTGATATTATCCATCATCAATCATTTTGGTTATTTTCTTGAAAAAATACTCTATTAAATTGAGTGTATTTTTGTCAAATCAATCACTCCACTTGAATTTGTGGTTTCTTCAGTTTAGCTAAGATTTCTTACAGAATGATCAAAATGATTGATGTTGGACACTCTCATGAACCACTTTTATCGATTTAAATTTCAGTGATCAAAATGAAGAGTTATAACAATTTTAGCAACTATTTTAGTTAAAAAGACTAACATAAATATATAATATTTGAGAAATGTTAAGGAGACTCTCTTAAAGTAGAACTTTTCATGAGCTCTCTCACACCTCATAGTTTAGTGTTAGTTCCCTTGCCAACATTATAAAATATTGTAGCAAAAATCAGGTGGCAACAAGTTCATGGAGAGTCTCACTTTTGAAAAATTATCCTTAGCATTTTTCATAATATTTTGATATTATTCCCTCACAATATTATAGGAACACTTGTTTAAGTTATTCATTATTAGTATATGAAGCAAACACATATTAGAGAATATGATCCCACATCGGTAATATGATAAAATAATATACAATAAATATATAAGAGTTTGCACTCTTAATACTAGCGAGAATTTTTGTGGTAAAATCTAATACAGAGTGATAGGAGATTAAATTGAGACAATATCGGTAATGCTGATGATAAATCATGTTCGGCCTATAAAATTTATCAACACATAGCCAAACGTCATTCATCTATACTTAATATATAATGCCAACAGCCAATTTGAGGTCATGGGCTTCACAAAAAAGAATGGGAAACAAATGACCCCCCCCCCCCCAAAAAAAGTTCAAAAGCAGCCGAATGCATAAAATAGTGCAGGAGTAATTTTGTCATAAAAAAATTATTTATTTTCTTTATGACGTAGAATATCCAAATGTTTCTCCTAAGATGATCTAATATTATTAATTTAGTCCAATTGTTTAACTTTCTTTTCCTTGAGTAGAGTTGTCACCTGAAATATTGATTACATGGAACATCCACGGATTTCTTCTAGTTTAATTATAATAATATTCTTTTTTATGCTTTTAAACTTGTAGGCATGAATATAAATTTATTCAAAAAATTGTTGAAGAGATTTATGACCAAGTTTTCGAGAGTACCCATCTGAAAGTGGTAAAGTACCCAGTTGGAATAGAGTCACGTGTCAAACAATCCAGTTCGGTTTTTTTGGATCCTCCTGTCCTCGATCGCAAGCAATTAGCCCTCCAACGCCGTGAAGGACAAACCGAAGATCAAAAGTGCCACCAGCACCATTTACTCTCCAGTCTCGCCCTCCCAAACCGTTCCTCCGACGCCGCACCGCCCGCAACCACCGCCAATCCTGATCAAGACCGAGATCGAGATCGAGATCGCAGTCCTTCAAAGGTGCTGCTTCCGCCCTCGCTTTCTTAGCTGGAAGATGTGTAGGATTCGCTTTCTTATGTATGCTGTGTTACTGATTGGTTTGGCGATGCAGGCACAAGATTGCAGGCAGCTGGAAACTCAGATAAGGGGGAAGGTGTTGTTGCAGAACGGGACGAATCTGATAGTTTTGGGATTCATCGTTTTGTTTATCATCATCGTACTATTTATACTAGTGGTGAGAAGTAGATACGCGCCCGCCTAGGCTATGGAGGTCGCCCAAAAAAGAATAATACTTGATTTCATGAATAAGAATTCATACTTAAAATTTATAATTAGAATAATTTAAATTATAAATCACTTTACAAGCTTCTACACATCTTTGAGTAATCAAGTATTGTTCGAAAAAAAAAGAATAACTTTTATTTTTCATTTCATTTTTTTAATGAAATGGAAGGGATTTTTGAATACTTCAATGAACATTTATTATATGGTTGTTCACTATATTTTCAATATGTCTAATATTTTATAATTTATATCATTTTAATTTGTAATGTATGTCAATAGAATTATGTATTTTGAAGTAGAACCCGTTATGTATTATTGGCTTGGTAATTTGAATCAAATCCACACCATCTCAAAAAAATTCCAATCCATCTCGGTACATTCGGGTCAAAAGTTGGAGTTCAAAACACAGCAAAGACTATATTTTGGTCATGCGGGTGTCAACTTTTTTTGGCCCAGCTTGTCATTGGAAATGAATTTGGTGTCAAAAGCTAGTTATGTTTTGATTTATAACCTTTTGATCTACTCGGTGGGAGATGGTCTTAGCTTTGGTTATTTTAGGCTCACATCATTGTGGCTTTTAAGTGAAAATGATTCAATTTTTGCAATGACCCTTTACCCTATACAAAAGTTCACAAAAATTACATTGGCAAGAAAATTATAACCCTTCCTCTCCTCTGTGGGAGACCTCCGATATGAGCGCTTTTCTCTCCTTGGTGAGAGTCTCAGTTTGTAATTGCAATTGAGGATTCGTTTCTCTTGAGATTTGTCGGTTGTCCTACGGGTTCGGTTTCTGCTGGTTTGTGGGTCTGGTGCTCTGGTTTGGTATTCGTTTGTTTTCTTTTGGTCTGGCTGAGCTGGTGGATCTTCGTAGGTCGTGTCTATTTTAGCTTTTTGGGCAGTTCAGAACGTAGGTGTGGGTTTTGATTTGGCACAGAGGAATTGCAGGGGTGACTCCGGTTTATTCTCTTCGGGGTTGGTGGGGAATTAATTTCTCTTACCAAACCTGTGACTTTTGGTGGGTTTGTGTGAAATTTTGCTTCGTTCTTGTTCAACTTTCAGATGGGGAGTAATTGCCAACAAACTAACCCTATAATTAATGAACTCATGGTGATCCGAACAACTATTGATTCAGAGCACAAAAGTCTCAGGGACTCGCACTCACCGTCATCAAAGTACTTTTCTTACTTCCCTACCTTATGTCTCATTTGGTAGCTCGAACCTAATTGATTATTTATGTCGGATAAGATAAATAATCACTGAATAGTACTGATTAACTTAGTCGGATGTTTTGTGCAATATGAGATCAAAGATCGTATTATTTATACTGTGTTTGGTACTGAATCGGATAAGAAAATGGAAGATTTTTTTTTTTTTGACAAGTCTTTATTTGTTTGTTGAACTTTTCTCATATTTATAATTATTGAAAACCACACAAATTTTCAAATAATGAAGAAAAATAATAAATTTCATACATCAAATTCAAAATATTTTTCAATAACATAAAAGAAGGTTCACAAAACACAACTACAGTGGTTACATTTCAAATTAATAGCTGTTTCAAACTGAGTCATTGTTTCGGGTTTGAAACAACCATTATCACATCCCAAATTCTTAACAACCGCCTCCTTAAGTATGGACAACAATGCATCTTCTTCGTATTGTTTTCAAACTCTTCTACTTCCTTTTGATTGACCATTTTGTTCACTTCCCATTCCTATAATTACATACACAATAAGATGGCATATAATCAATTGAGGCTAACGGGACCTCAACCAAGGTTAATATTAGTAATTTATGCAAGCCCCTGTTATCCCAAAACACAGTCTAGTCTCCCTCTCTGATATTTCACATTGCCTTTGCAGACGATTTTTGCAGGTCTTCTACAGAAGATTTGAAGATGTAGCACACTGTCTTCACAGAAAACATATTATTTCACTAATAACTTTCCCACTTCTATAGTATGCCCCAACTCCTAAACACCTCTGTTTTTACCGGAAATAAGCTCCTCTTATATGAGAGATCCAATTGACCCTAAGCTAGCCAGAAGTAAAGTTCATCCACAGGCGTTTTACAATAAAAGGTTTTGCGTAACAAAAAAAAAATAAGATAACACCCTCTACCATCACCAATGCCAATAAAGAATAACTCATTCCCATTACAATGAGCATACATCCTTAGGAATACTATTATGATTATAAAGTTATAAAAACAAGAGCATTTTTAAGAAATTTTGATCCTCCTGCTTGGTTATCAGAAATCTGGAAGCTAACACATACAAAAAGGTTCCATATAAACACCAAGTTAGCTCTAACCAAACAGCTACTTCATGTAGTAGGACAAAGAAACTTGGCGGCAGATTCTTTTCAAAATTATTCCTTTTAGTGGATGCCTAGATACAAAGCATTGAACTTGCACTAATCAAGGTACAAGTTAGTAAGGATTTATTAGAGGCAATCTTATCAACACTGTCTTGATAGTGCTTTGAGCAGAACCCACCAAAGATAAGAAACATATGACTGAAAAATAAAGTGCATAGCACCAATAGATAGAGGAATACAGCAGGGCCGTATGCAGCACCCTGAGAGAACCAAAGAAAGCACCCAGAATAGCTAAAAACGGTAAAGCTAAACATACAATCAAATCTAAAATTCGACCCCAATAGCAAACCCTATAATTCGATAGTGTATTTCTAAACATAGTTTTGTGTACTCTTGCATATAATAGTTAATTAATGACTTACGATAAAAACCAAATTGCACTAAGCCACACAATTGAGTGCATAATAATGTGGTATCAAACTCGTCATCTACGGAAATCAAACTTGAGACTTCTCACTTCATTATAAGTCAAAAAGAATATCACTAGGTCCTAATACTACGTATTAGGACTACGTCAAAGTTTGTCGTTTTGAAAAACTAGCCAAATAAAAAATGAACTAGCCACCTATTTATAATTTCTTTGACTTCAGATCAACATGGAAGATGACAAGGAAACTGCTTCCCCTATGTCAAATCAAGAAAAGAGGCCTTAATATAACACGAGATAAATGATCAGTCTTTGACATGGATTCAACGACCAATGAAGGAGCCTCTTCCTCTTCTTCTTTCACCCATTCATGGACATATGATGTCTTCCTCAATTTTAGAGGCGAGGATACCCGCAACAATTTTGTAGGAAATATCGTCCTACAAAATTGAGGAGTCGAGGATTTCTGTTGTCTTCTCTGAAAACTACGCTTCCTCAAAGTGGTGCTTAGATGAACTCGTTCAAATCTTTCACTGTAAAGAACGACTGCGGCAGATGGTTTTTCCAGTTTTTTACAAGGTGGATCCATCGGATGTGAGGAACCAAAGAGAGTTTCGGTAAGGCACTTGCTGACCATGAACGCAAGTTCAAAGATAACATGGACAAGGTGTTGAGATGGAGAGAAACTCTTACAAAAGCAGCAAATTTGTCTGGGTGGTCATTCCTGGTGGACGGGTATTTTTCTGACCTCCATATGCTTGCAAACCTACCATTCAAAGTAAAATAAGCTTAATATTTGCTTCAATTCACAAGCATAACAGGGTTTTTAGCCAAAATGATTTCTTCTGAGATTGACATAACTCTTTACTTGTTCCTTGATATTTAAAATCAATAGAAGTAGTCCCTAATATTCTCTACTGTCAATCATTTTTTTGGTTCTTTTGTGAAAAGTCTCTGTTGAATTGAGGGTATTTTTATCAAATCAATCCCTCCACTTGAACTGGTTTCTTCAATTTAACGGAGATTTGTCAAGTAAGAACCAAATGATTGACGGTGGACAATCTCAATGATCACTTTTATCGATTTTAATTTTTAGCAACCAAAGTGAAGAGTTGTGACGATTTAAGAGATTTTGGTTAAAAAGCTTAACATGAATATATAATAAGATAAAAGTGTGTAGGGTTTGAAGTGTGTGTTTATTCTTCTCTCTAGGTAGGAGGTAAATATATAGTTGTACAATATCTCATATAACAAGAAATAAGAATCCCAATTATACAAGGAATAAATTATAGGATTACATTCCTAAACTAAATGGTTGACTCACGCCAACACTCCCCCTCAAGTTGGTGCATAGTATCTCCTAAACCCAACTTGTCAAGTGAGTCTTGAAATACCTTTGCTGAAACCGCATGAGTTAACACATCTGCTAATTGTTCTTCAAACCTCACGTATGGAATATCAATCAATTTGACATCTAACTTTTCTTTGATGAAGTGTCTATCTACCTCCACATGCTTTGTACGATCATGCTGAATGGGATTATTGGTTATTTCTCTCGCAGATTGATTGTCGCAGTATAATAACATAGCTCCCTGAGGCTTGAACCCAATCTCAGTGAGAAGAATCCTGAGTCATAACAATTCACAAATTCCATGTGCCATCCCTCTGTACTCTGCCTCGGCCGTGGATCTAGCCACTACATTTTGCTTATTGCTTTTCCAAGTTACCAAATTTCCTGCTACGAATGTGAAGTAGCCTGATGTGGAGCGACGATCAGTAATGTTTCCTGCCCAATCAGCATCAGTATACCCATTTACCTTCATATGTCCATGCTTCCTGAAGATTAGTCCTTTACCCGGTGCACCTTTTAGATAACTCAGTATACGCATCACTGCTACCATGTGATCCTCACTAGGAGCATGCATGAACTGATTTACAACACTAACTGCATACACAATATTCGGATGTGTAAGTGATAGGTAAATCAACCGTCCTACCAATCTCTGATATCTTTCTTAATTGGTAGGAACTTGATCCTGGTATATCGCCAAGTGATGATTCTGCACAATGGGAGTTTCAACTGGTTTACAAGCCAACATTCCAGTTTCAGATAGAAGATCAAGAACATAATTCCGATGAGACAAATAAATACCATCACGAGAACGAGCAACCTTAATGCCCAACAAGTATTTCAAACCTCCTAGATCCTTTACCTCAAATTCTGATGAAAGATACCCCTGCAGCCTTTTTATCTCTTATATGTCATCACCAGTAACTACCATATCATCCACATAGATAATTAACAAAGTAACTTAACCTCCCATGCGTTTGATGAATAGGGTGTGGTCCGCATTTCCTTGTCTATAACTGTACTTTTTCATTGCTTCAGTGAACCTTCCAAACCATGCTCTGGGTGATTGTTTGAGTCCATAGAGAACATTTCGGAGTCTACATACTTTCCCTGCTGCATTCTTCACAACGAATTGTTTCAAAGGCCAGTCCAGGTTAGCTACTAAAGATAAAATGACTCGAATAATATTCATTTTTGCAACCGGGGCAACCGTTTCCTGGTAATCAACTCCAAATGTCTGTGTGTACCCTTTAGCTACCAATCTTACCTTGTATCTGTCAATGGATCCATCTGCCTTGTGTTTTATGGTGAACACCCATTTACATCTCACTGGTTTCTTCCTTTGTGGTAGTGACACTACATTCCACGTTCTGTTTCTTTGTAAGGCTTCCATTTCTACTTCCATGGCTTCTACCCAACGGGGGTCTCGCAAAGCCTCTTCCACTTTTGTTGGAATTTTAATCCCAGCCATTTGATTCACCATGGCTTGGTACTTGGGTGATAGTCGGTGAGTGGACACATACTGTGCAATTGCATATCTTACTTTTCCTTCCGGAGAAAACCCGTCAGGTGGTTTCTCAATGTTTTGCCTAGGGGTAAAATATAGGAATTTTCAACAATATCTGGAGTATGAGAACGTACCTCTTGGATATCCGCGGGGACATGAACGTGTACTAGTGCAGGTGAATGAGGGTTATTTTCTGTTTGCACAGTCTCAATATCACTTGCGGACGCATTACCTTCTACTGAATCCATAAATGGTGTAGGCTTACTATTCGACGCTACATGAGCTATCTCTCTGTCAGGGGTTTCAAGATCAATATCCACTGGGCTTTGGCTTGTTGTGTCGTTGGCCACTACCGGGCTCTGAGCTGCTATGTCGTGGCCTATTGTTGGGCTTTGAATTGATGTGTCAGGTGGGTTGCTTATAACTCCTAAGTCTTGAGTCTCAGTCTCGCCTGTATTACTAGGACCATGCCAACTGTCTCATTCATGTGGAACATCAAACCAACTGTAGTATTCGTATTTACTATTCAACTTCCCCTGAAGAGTACAATGGGTTTGATTAGAGATGAAAAACATCTCGGTTTTGGAAAACGTGGCATCCATGGTGACATAGAAATGCTTAGTAGGTGGATGGTAACATCGATATCCCTTTTGTTGGCTATTAAATCCTAGAAATACACAATGAACAGCACATGGATCCAATTTACCCGTTGATTCTTGTGAAGATGCACATAAGCCACACATCCAAATATGCGAGATGATAATTGAAGAGAAGATGGTAAAGTGACATAATCCGTCAAGACTTCCATGGGAGTTCAAAAACTGTGAACTCGATAGGGCATTCGATTAAGAAAATAAACGGAATACGTAACTACATCCGCCCAATAGGCATAAGGAGCATGAGCCCCAATTAGAAGAGCCCGTGTGGTTTCCAAGATATGTCTGTTCTTACTTTCTGCCACACCATTTTGTTGAGGAGTTTGAGGACAAGTAGTCTCGTGAAGTATGTCGTGCGCTGCGAAAAATTATGATAATTCATAATTAAGATATTCTCCACCATTATTGGATCTCAGGACTTTGATAGGAAGAGAAAATTGATTTCCAATCATCCGATAAAATTGTTGGAAAATTTGCCTAACGTCACTCTTCTGTTTCATGGTATAGCCAAGTCATTCTTGCGCAATCATCTACAAAGGTAACAAACCACCAAATACCATGGCGCGTCGCTATTGGTAAGGGACCCCATACATTAGAGTGAATTAACTCAAAGGGCACTGATCTTTTATTGAGACTCAAGTGGTAAGAAGTACGATGACTTTTTGCAAGAATGCAATCCTGACACTGAAAATTAGAGTCTGAAACGTCATTAAATAAAGACGGAAGTAATTTTCTTAAATACCCAAAAGATGCATGTCCTAGTCGACGATGCCATAACCAGATTCTCTTAACCTTGTTGTTGTGACCACTGCTCACTTGGTTGACTTGGCCCTGTACCACATCATCCACATAATATAACCCTCTCCTCTTAGTACCACACCCAATGATCGCCCGTGTTTGGATATCCTGTAGTAGGCAAAAAGTGGGAAACATGAGTACAACACAATCTAATTGTTCCGTAACTTGACCAACAGAAAGTAAATGATTCGATAGTGAAGGAACAAGATGAGTGTTATGCAGAGATAGAAAGTGAGTAAGGGCGATGGAACCCACTCCTTTAACTGAAGCAATTTCACCGTTTGTTGTGATAACATTCTCCTTGGGTGGCACGGTTAAGTAGTGAAACAAGGATTCATCATATGTTATATGGTATGTAGCCCCATAGTCAATTATCCAGCCAGAATCTCGGTTAGCGGATGTTGTGAATGCAGTGCCAATTTTACTTGGATCATCGGATTGTTCTTAGGAGGAAATAAAACTCAATAATGAAAACTGGTGACCCATACTGTCTAGGTCCAAACTGTTTTCCAAAAGTCAGTCTCCTGATGGGCTCGGCATGCCCACATGGTTAATGCAATCAGTTCCCATGTTGATTGGCCCAACGGCTAGCCCAGCGTCAGTCCTCACGCTGCCTGCATGCTTCCCCATTGAACTTTGGGCTTTAGGCTTATCCAGCCCATTCTTCGTCTTGCTGGTAATCGGCCCGACTTGGCTGTCTGCCATTAAGGCAGCAAATTGCAGTGGCTTGATTAAAGTCTCCAGGGTTTGGTTTTTCTTATGTATTTCCCTTAGGTGTGGATCTCTTGCTTCGAGACCACACCACTGGTTTGAGGGTTTTGTTTGGTTGCTAGGTTCAAATTTTAAGAACACCAGGATTTGTTTTTTAGGATTTGTTATGCAATCTTTGCAGAATGCACGGCTTGGGTTTGACTTATTTTAGGGTTTGGGAAGAGACAGGCCAAAACCTGCTCTGATGCCAAGAAAAAAGTGTTTACGGTTTGAATTGTGTGTTTATTCTTCTCTTTAGGAGGTAAATATATAGTTGTACAATATCCCACATAACAGGAAATAAGCATCCCAATTATACAAGGAATAAATTATAGGATTACATTCCTAAACTAAGTAGTTGACTCACGCCAACATAATATCTGTGAAATGCTAAAGAGACTCTTTCAAAGTGGGACTCTCTACAAGCTCTCTGACACCTCATAGTTTATCGTTAATTCGCATGACAACGTTATAAAACATTGTGTAAAAAACATGAGGTGACAGAGATTTCATCAAAAATCTCACTTTTAAAAGATTCTCTTTAACATTTCTCATAATATTCGATATTATTCCCTCACAATTATTACAAGAACACTTGTTTAGGTTGTATTCATTATTAGAATGTGAATCAAACACATGTTGGATGATAGGATTCCACATCGGTCATAATTATATGACAAAATAATGTGCTATTAATAGATGGAAGTTTTAACCTCTAATATCAACGGGACTTTTTGTAATAAAATATAACACTTAGTAATATAAGATAAAATTGAGACAATATCAGTAATCTTGACGGTGGACTATGTTCGACCAATGAAGTTTATCAACACAGCTAAATGTCATTTATCTAATTATAATTGTTCGTCGCAGGAATCTCCTGGCGGACGAGCACACAGCTCCCCTGGGAGAATGGCGTCGGTTGAGGGTATCTGTCGTACTTCTGCTTTCTTCTCGGGCTCGCTCGGGCAAGCCTTTGTCGGGCAGATCTTGGTCGGGCAAGACACACTTCGGGCAAGGCTCGTCGGGCAGTTCTTATCGGCCAAGGCTGAACTTCTTACAAAATCTATCTTTGTGGCTCTGTTAGAGGTCTGAAAGCTTTTAGAGGGGTTGACGGGGGAGAAGAGGATACAAAATGAATCGATACCACCATGAACAAGGTAGCAGAGCTATTACAGGGGTTTGGGAAGGTTTATCCCGAATGGGATGAAGGCTTGTGCTGACTACAGCTTCGTTGAAGGCAAATCTGGCTTGAGCAGAGTTTTGGCTTTTGTTTGTTTGTTTGAGTGTCCTTAATTCTGTCTTCTCTTCCTCCTTTTATAGACGACTTCAGCTTGGGTTCCTGTAGCAATAGAGGTTGCCCGAATGCGGTTCGGTGATGACTCACTAGCTTTTTTACATGAATGCCACCAATAAAGTACTTTACTGGGCTGTGTAGTGACTGAATAACCTACCCCCTGTGGTCTTTGAGCAGGTAAGCAGGTGGCCTTTGTAACTTGTGCCCAGCCGAAAGCCTCTTTCCTACCTCCTAAGTTTTCCTCTGGGCCTTGGGTTTGGGCCGGCCTTCTCTCTGGCCCAAAGTTCAGATTTTATCCCAAACAGTGCCCCCTTCAATTGATGTTAAGGTTGGGATCCCAAGCGCCAACATTAAATGAATAACAGCATGCGTGCCCTTTGAGCTTCTTGCGACCTTTAAACTGCCTTCTGGTTCTCTATAAATTCTGGCTTTGGAAACCCTTTTCAAATCATCACCTCTTCTTCATTTTGGTCTTCACCCTTCATCCACCTTGAATCCTTCCGTCTCCCCACTGAGAAATGGGTTCCTCAGGTTTTGAGTGGAGTTTCCTGAAACTCCCCTTTCGTAAGAAAAAAAAGAAAGTTTTCACCTGATGATTGCTACCTCCAACACCTTTGGTCGATCACCCCTCTACCTCCAACACCCTTGGTCAGGAGGTCTCCCCTTGATGACTGATCTTCCCACAACTTGTGGTGATAAGTCGGGCTTCATCATCATACATGGTGAAGATCTTGTGGGAGGGTCCTCTACCAAGCTCATGTTGGCCGCACAACCCGATCACCTGATTGGGTTCAACCAAGAAGATAGCGGGAAACCAGTTGAAGACACCAATACTTTCAGAGAGGATCAAATGTAATACATACGATTTGGTATCTTGTAATCTCATCAATTTGTCGACATGAAATAAATATTTTTATCTATTTCTGCATCTCTGCCTTCTTTAAATGTTTGGATGAACAAAATACCGTATGTGAATTTCTAAGGTCCGTCCCAATCTGCTCCCTCTTCGATATAACAATCCCTAACATCCCATAATGTAGGACAATATTTCTTCAAGAATTTTGCATTAATAGGGTGTTTCTGCTCATTGCCTTCGAGGTCTGCCAGATAATATCCTCCTTTGTTCAAAACCCGACTAATAATAAAAGGACCTTCCCATGTCGAGCTCCATTTCCCGAAGCCACGCAGCTGAGCGCCTAGCGGGAGGACCGTTTTCCACGCTAAATCTCCTTCCTTGAAAGACTTTAACTTCACCCTTTTGTTATAAGCTCGGGCAACAGCAATCTTTCCTTCTTGAATCTGGTTCAAGGCTTCAATTCGGGCTGCATCCAGATCTTCAATACCTTGACACATGGCTTCGATATATTCTGCACTATGCAACCCAAATTGGTTTTGAATTCTTACGGAACTGACGTTGATTTCCATAGGAAGCACTGCATCTTGCCCGAAAGTCAAGGCATAAGGAGTCGTGCCTGTTCCCTGGCATCTCATGCCACCTTTCTGGACTATCAATCACCATCCTTTTAATAATGTTGACCAAGATCTTGTTGCTAGCCTCTGCTTGCCCATTTGACTGAGGGTAGTATGGACTGGATTGGATCATCTTTATTTTGTATTTGCTTGCAAACTCTTCAACCTCCTTTGAAATAAAAGATGGCCCACGATCCGTTACTATAGTTTCAGGCACCCCATACCTGTGCAGGATCTTGGTCTCAATAAAATTCTTGCCACAATTATGAAAGTATGTCCCTTACTAGAGGCCGGATAAATCTGCCCGATAAAGTCCATTGCCCATCCTCGGAACGGCCAAGGCTTGACCACTGGATTGAGAGGTACTGATGGTACGTGCTGGAGAGGTCCATGTCTCTGACATTCTTCACATCCGCGGGCTTAGGACTTACAATCTTTTTCCAGTCGGGCCAGAAATAACCATACCTTCTGAGTAACCATCTCATCTTTGTTCCCGCTTGATGTGCTCCACATATTCCCTCATGTACTTCGGCCATTACTTTCATGGATTCCTCTAGGCCTAAGCATTTTAATAGCAACCCATCTGGGGTCTTTCTCAACAGATTTTTTATCCACAAGACATACTTGGTTGCTTGCTGCCTATTCTTCTTACTTGTGGGTGAAGAAGGATCTTTCAGATACTGAATAATAGGTGTCCTCCAATCTTCCACCTCGGTCTCTAGAACCATTACATCCAGACTGAACCTCCGATCTAAGATAGAGGGAAGGTTTCTTGTTTGGATCTCAACATCAACACCATACCTCCTTTCTTGCATTGGCACTCCTGAAGCTAGTTGCGCCATTTCATTGGCTGCCAAGTTAGATCCCCTAGGAATGTGATTGACTGATATCTCAGACTCCCACAAACTTAGCAGTTGTGTTGCTGCCATATAGTACCCTGCCATAGTGATATGTCTGCATTTGAACTCGCCATTTAGTTGATTTATCACTAACTCTGAATCACCAAAGATCTCTACTTCAGTTGCCCCCAAGTCCATCAGGATTTCCAAGCCGATAATCAATGCCTCATACTCCGCCCGATTATTGGTATTTTCTTGATAATCAAGTAGGAAGGAATAGTAATGATAAACCCCTTGAGGGTTTATAATCACAATTCCAGCTCCTGCTGCCTTCTGAGTGTAGGATCCATCGAAATATAGCTTCCAAGGTGTAATCCAAAGACCTGCTACTCTCCTTATCTCTTGCTGGATCCAATCTTCTTTGCCCGAAACATCACTTCTTGGTGGGATCCATACATTAGCAACTTCTAAACTTCCCGGGATATTGATTTCCTCGCTTTGAGACTCCTGATGTTCGGTCAGGAAGTCAGCAATTGCCTGGCCTTTGACTGCCCTCTGGGGTATGTACTGAAAACTGAATTCTGATAATGCTAGAATCCACTTCCCAATCCTCCCTGCTAGCATAGGTATTGACAACATATACTTTATCACATCTGTTTTGGCGATAATGTGCACATGACAAGGTAGCATGTAATGCCTTAGCTTGCTGGCAGTAAAATATAGAGCCAAACACAGTTTTTCCACCGGAGAATATCTTGTTTCTACCTCGGTCAGAATTCTGCTGAGGTAATACACAGCCTGCTCTTTTCCTCCTTCATTATTCTGGGCTAGTAGACTCCCAATTGATCTTTCCGATGCAGAAATATATAGTTTCAATGGCTTTCCCCTTTGAGGTGGCACCAGCACTGGTGGGGAAGTTAAGTAAGCCTTGATGCTATCAAATGCCTGCTGGTGGGTTGGCCCCCACTCAAAATTCTCCCTATCCTTCAATCTCAGTAGCGGAGTTAGTGGCTGGATTTTGCCCGCCAAATTGGCAATGAATCTCCTTAAGAAGTTGATTTTACCTAGCAATCTCTGAAGCTGTACTTTGTTGGGTAGGTGGAAGTGACTCTAATATTGCCCGAGACTTATTTTTGTCCACATCCACACCTCTCTGATGCACCAAGAATCCCAAAAAATTGCCCGCTCTTACTCCAAAAGCGCATTTCTTTGGATTCATCTTCAACTGGTGGATCCGCATCCTCATCAATGCTTGCTTGAGGTCCACGAGATGCTGCTCTTCTGTCTTAGATTTCACCACAATGTCATCGATATACACCTCCATGCTTTGGCCAATTAAATCATGAAAAATGGCATTCATTGCCCTTTGATACGTGGCGCCCGCATTTTTGAGCCCGAATGGCATGACTAGATATTCATATGCCCCCACATGACCAGGACATCTAAAAGCTGTCTTATGAATATCCTCTGGCGCCATCTTTATTTGATTGTAACCGGCATTTCCATCCATAAACGATAAAACTTTATGCTTTGCTACAGCGTCTATGGATAAGTCAGCCATGGGCATGGGATATTCATCCTTTGGTGTGGCACTATTAATATTCCTATAATCAACACAACACCGTACTGCTTTTGTTATAGCTTTTAAAACGGGTACAATGTTGGCTAGCCACTCTACATATTTGGCTGGTCTAATAAAGCCAGCTTTCACCAGCCTTTCAATTTCTTCTTTGACTTTTTCTTCTATTTCCTTTGACATCCTTCGTGGTGCCTGCTTGACAGGTTTATATCCTTCCTTGATGGGCATTCTATGTTCCACCAAGGCTGGGTCTAATCCTGGCATCTCGGTGTAATGCCAAGCAAAACAATCTTTGAATTCTTACAAAAGAGAGATAATCTTGGCCCGATCTTCAATCCTTAATAAACCGCTGATTTGAATTGGTCTCGGATCCTCTTCTGTGCCTAGATCAATAACTTCCAATGGATCCTGGACTTCTGGAGGTGGCTTATCAGGTTCTGCACACAAAAATTCAACTAACTCCGGGTTCTCGGGCAGACCGTCTGGCTCGTCTATATCGTAGACGCATTCGGCCATTTGAATGGCCTTATCTAACTCCTCTGTGCAAGATTCTTCCTCATTTTCCTGCTGGCTGGTAGAAACTTTCCCCTGCCACTCCCGCTCTTCTTTATCCAAGAGCTTTTCTTCCTGTCTTCTTCCCTTTCCATACACCAACAGTCTTTTAATCAGGGATCTGACTGCCATGACCTGATCTTTCTTCTTTTGTTCGATCATTGATGGTATAGAGAGTTTGGTATAAGACAGGGTCTCTCCCACTCCTCCTTGGTAAAGAGCATCCCTTGTTCTAGAAGCTTTCGGGCCGTCACCTTGGTAGGGCGGCCATTCTCATCAGCTCCTAAACATTTCAAGATTCCCACGTTGGGATTGTAGAAACTTGCTTCTGCAACATTAGCTGAGGGGAGGAACGGCCGTGATTCGGCCTCTACCAACTCCCAAAAGCTTGATCCTTCAGTACTTGCCTCGTGGTATACAGCCACTTGTTGATGAAGAGTAGAAGGAATGGCTAAACTTTGATGAATCCAATCTCTTCCAAGTAGGGCCCCGTAAGTGGAAGTGCAGTCTACTACAAAGAACGCCAACATTATTTTCTTGGATCCCAGATCTACCTCCAAAGGTAATATCCCATGAGTCCTGGTGATGGCACCTGAAAAGCTCGAGACTGTAAGGTTTGTGGGAATAAGATCTTCAGTGCTTCTCCTCATTCTCTTCATCTGCTTGGCTGGCAATATGTTAACAGCCGCTCCTCCATCAATCAAAATTCTTTTGAAAGGTACACCTTCCAGATGAGCTGAAACGTATATAGGCTTCAGGTGGTTGGCCAACGAAATACTTGGGCGGCTGAACACCATTTTATCTGTGTAAATCCGTAGGGGACCACCTTTAGGTACTTTTGAGGATTCAACCTTGCCTGAGTCCTCCTCTGTAACTACCTCCACATTGACGTGAGCCATCATCGGCTCAGTTGTTAAATAATCACCTTCCATGGTAGCGGGCTGGTCAGGCCTGGCGCCAAACATGGCGGATAATACATACGTCATGTTGATGTGGAAGTTGCTAGGTTCGAGCAAGTCCTCCTTCTTGCTCCCAATGTGATCCATGAACTCGTCTAACCAGGCCATTGCATCGGCTGGTAGTAAGGGCTCTGGTATCCCTTCCTGTTGTGGTTGATTCATGTCTCCGTACAACGCTTGCTTTGGAACCTCACCAAACGGATCCAAAGGCAGAAAGGTTGGTCTCCTCTCAGATGCAACAGTTTCCTCATGGGTGGGCCCTGGCCTCCAACCAGGTGTTGGCATCATAGTCAGATCTTCCTGAGCCCTTCTTAAGATCCTATACTTACCAGGATGTTGGCTTTGTGGCACATGATTCCCCATACCCTCCGTCTTGCCGTTGGCCCTTTCTACTTCCTTCTTACTTCGCCAACGAAGCTGACTGCTACTTCCAGATGTTGCCCTTTCTGGCTTTTGATTTTTTGAGGCTTCAGAGGTGATGGGGGTCATCAGGGAATTCATGTAGGCTTTGTGCTGCCTTTGAACCCTTCTGACCATGGATGCTCCCATTGGTCTGGTGGGCTGCCCATCTTTTCCAACTACATACCATTTCCGCCCACGATATGCAGGAGTTGCTTTCTTAACAGGATTAGCTATCCCATCAATTCTTCTGACTTCCTTCCCCTTTTGGCCATTTTGAAGCTGCTCTGTACTTCTTTGGAGTTTGGCTTCCATGTCCTCTGCCTTGTCAGAAACTTCATAGTTTCGAAACTCGTCAGAAACTTCATAGTTTCGAAATACTTCTGACAACGCCTTGGGTTGGGAATCACCTCCTAAACGTTGAAAAACGCTTCGGGAAGTATTTTTTCTTGTTGCCTGCTTAAGCCTTTCGCGGGCTTCTCTTTTAATTAACTCGTGATCAATAAGGACTCCAGCTGGGGGAATCTCAAGTTCACATTCACACTGGCATTTACTACACATAACCAGCCCTTTGATTATGGCAGCCTTTGGGTACTCGGATGGTTTGCCTATCCCTTCCGTAGGTCGTTTGGCTAGTTTCCCTTCTTCTTCTTCCCTTATAATTTTCCCTTTTCCTTTCTCTGCCCAGGTCATGTTGAGCATGTTTACCGGGGCTTCAGAAAAGGGCAACACAGGGTTGACTATGACTATCTCATCTGGTTGGGTAGTCCTGTGTCTTTCTCCTTTGGGAAGAGCCAAACCTGTCTCATTTCTAGAGCCTAGGGAGGCTCCATTCAGTCTCTGTAGCATTTGAAACAATGTATTCTGTAAATCTTCTGGCATGTTTATCTTTATCTTCAGATCAGAGGATCCCACCGGGCGTGCCAAAACTATGTTTGTCGCAGGAATCTCCTGGCGGACGAGCACACAGCTCCCTTGGGAGAATGGCGTCGGTTGAGGGTATCTGTCGTACTTCTGCTTTCTTCTCAGGCTCGCTCGGGCAAGCCTTTGTCGGGCAGATCTTGGTCGGGCAAGACACACTTTGGGCAAGGCTCGTCGGGCAGTTCTTATCGGCCAAGGCTGAACTTCTTACAAAATCTATCTTTGTGGCTCTGTCAGAGGTCTGAAAGCTTTTAGAGGGGTTGACGGGGGAGAAGAGGATACAAAATGAATCGATACCACCATGAACAAGGTAGCAGAGCTATTACAGGGGTTTGGGAAGGTTTATCCCGAATAGGATGAAGGCTTGTGCTGACTACAGCTTCGTTGAAGGCAAATCTGGCTTGAGCAGAGTTTTGGCTTTTGTTTGTTTGTTTGAGTGTCCTTAATTCTGTCTTCTCTTCCTCCTTTTATAGACGACTTCAGCTTGGGTTCCTGTAGCAATAGAGGTTGCCCGAATGCAGTTCGGTGATGACTCACTAGCTTTTTTACATGAATGCCACCAATAAAGTACTTTATTGGGCTGTGTAGTGACTGAATAACCTACCCCCTGTGGTCTTTGAGCAGGTAAGCAAGTGGCCTTTGTAACTTGTGCCCAGCCGAAAGCCTCTTTCCTGCCTCCTAAGTTTTCCTCTGGGCCTTGGGTTTGGGCCGGCCTTCTCTCTGACCCAAAGTTCAGATTTTATCCCAAACAATAATAATTTTCTTTTTTATGCCTTTAAACTTGTAGGCATGAATCTAAAGTTATTCAAAAAATTGTTGAAGAGATTTCATTGCAAGTTTTAGATGGTTCCTGTCTGAATGTGGCGAAGTACCCGGCTGGAATAGAGTTACGTGTCAATCAATCCGGTTCGGTTTTTTTCGATTTTCTATCTATTCCTGTCCTCACTTGCGAGCAATTAGCCCTCCAGCGCCATCAAGAACAAACCGAGGATCAAAGGGGCCACCAGCACCTTCCCCTTGGTAGGATGGGCTTCGAGCACTGTCGCAATCCTTCAATGGTACTGCCATTGTGGCTGCTTTGATCCTTAAAAATTGTATTTTGATTTGAGTTTTGACTGTGGTTTCTGTGCACACATCTATTTATTTTAAGTGATGATAAAATTACAAAATGCATGTAATTTTATGTTAAAAGATTTTTTTAGGGTTTTAATTTCTCAGCACCAGGTCAATTAAAAAAACACCGAACCAGAAAAAATTGAATCAAAATCAAACCAAATAAAGAAAAGAAAACCATAGCAAACTGAACTAAATCGAAATGAATAGTAATATATCAGTTGGTTTTTCATTTTGACAAAAAAAAACTGAACCGATGGAAATTGAACTCACCACTAATGATCAAGGTTCTAAAAAACCCTAGGCGCTAGTCGGGCAGCGGGCTGAGGCCGAGTGCCTAGGCGGCCAGGCGGGGTTTAGGCGGGGCGCCTAGATGGACTAGGCGGATTTAAGTAAATCCATTATATTTCGTGTAAATAAATGTCGGCTTATACTTAAAATATATATAATTTCATCATAAACTACAAAATAGAATGATATATATATATATATATATATATATATATGTGTATGTGTGTGTATATATATATATTATGAATTATTGGAACATAATGAAAACATGGGGAACAAGCATATAATATGTGTTCATTTAAGTATTTAACAAGTCTCTTACAATTTATTGAAAAAAATAAAATACAAAATGAAGTTATCTATTTTCTAAGTGAGTCGCAACCTAGGCGGGCTAGACGAGTACCTAGGCGGTTTAGGCGAGCGCCTTAGTAGGTGTAGGTGCTTTTTCTTAATTTTCAAATGCATAGGCATTAATCGGGACGATGGCCAGCTGTCTAGCGCCTAGACGGGGCCTAAAACGGGAATTTTTAGAACCGTGCTAATGATTGATTTAGTTCTGAAAGTATAATTATCATAACACCAAGATAAAAACATTTATAAATGCTGATTAAGTTAAGCTAATATAGAAGGTCAAGCAGTTAGATTGCCACGAAGCCCTTGACCTCTTTATCATTTAGAATGACTTCACAAGGACTAGAGATTTAAATGACTTCACAAGCTCTTGACCTCTTTATGCATATGTTGGTTATGCATAATTGTCGAGAATGGTAAAATAGTTAAGAAAAAAATAGAAAATAACTGAAACTATCGTCTGACTAATCACCACTAAAATGGAAAGTCTGCAGATAGGATTAAAAGCACACTACAAAGTAGCACACAAATGTCCTATTGATGTTCCTTATTAACACTAAGTTTGTCAATTGTAGCATATGAAAATAAAGGTCTTTCCCGCAGAAGATTGTTTTGTCTCTACTGACCAGCCATCGAAAAATAATTATTAGACCGACTTACACTTATATAAAGTCTACGAAATTTTATATACAGATACTAGACACACAGAGGTACATTTACACAAAGTTTTAGGATTTTTGGAGTTGATTTGCTATTAGAATTAAATCGAACAACAACAGGACATAAGCGAATTTTAAATAATAAAAATAGATTGTAGTTCACAAGTTAAGAAAACAAGTTAGGGGAATTGCTATCCACCACCAAATTATCATGCAAACATGTTATGTTTCATTCAAACTCCTTTTATTTCCAGATGAAGATGCTCAAGTTGGCTCAATGTTAGAACTCAACATATACTCTTTCTTATGTAGTATGTTAAGAGAATGACATTTTCAACTTAACTAGTCCCTAACATGCAATCTAGAATGGCGTGTTCATAGATTTAATAAGTAGAAATCATTAAGAATGAAAAGAGTTTGAGTCATCACAAGGCATCGTAAGTACTAGTGTTGTCTTACTTATCCTAGAAATTGGTTCACATGTTAATCACAATTAACAAGTACTATTCTAGAACATATGTAGGACCTCATTCGACAAGAGCAGACACACACATATTTATAGCATTAGAATACTAGATATGCTTACTACGTATGCATCCATAGAGAACACATAAAGAATTCATCACTAACATAAGTAGTGAATCAATTTTCATCCTTTCATAAAAGTAATTCAAACCAAATGTCACAACAAACTTGCAATCACATTCGGGGGCTTCAAAACAGCCCCTAACGACAAAAAATTTAGTTACACATAATTCTCAAATTAAACCAAAAGTAAAACATAGGTTTGAGAAGATAGAGCTGAAAAAAAAAGTGTCGAAATTTCCTCCTTCCTCTATTGCTTCCCGTTAGCTCCCAATGCAACTGCCCTTTTGTTTTCTCTTTTTCTTCATTGCCGCTGCAACCTGCAGCCTTCTCTCTTTTTTTTTCTTTTTTTTAATTATTTCCGTAAAACTCCCCTTTATTTCCTCCCCCACCGTTCCTTTAAACCAATTCTTGCTGCATCATTATCTTCTCCTTAACTCTCCCCACTAATAGTAATTTAGTGATGACAATAAGTGAGATAAAATGGTAAAACAATTATAACTCTTTGGGTAGCCTTTATGCCAATTACTCCCACGTAATCCTCATCTTTAATTCTATTGCCTTTGATATTTGAATAGGTGTCAGCTGGCTTGTTCTTGACTGCATCAGTTTTGGCTGCTAGATTTATTGGGTTTATTGCTTTCATTGCATTGACAAACTGCTCAGCCTCTTGGGAACCTTTCAGTGTTAAAACGGTCATACCTTCTTCTAGACAAATGATATTAACAATCCGCGAAATGCTCCAGAAAATAGACATCTGTAGCTTTCCAAGCATATAAGGCTCATTCTCTAATTCATTCTGAGCTATTCGCAACTTGCTTCTAGACTCAGCTGATCTACACAGGCAGTTTCGACGAATTTATTACTTAAAATCCCACTTGTGCTATTTTTCTTTTCTTTGCTTTACAAATCCTACAAAACACAGAAACAAAGTAAATAGCTCAAAAATATAAGGAACTAACTAAGAAACAACAAGTGAATTTGATGTAAAATATGTATAAATATGAGCTTATCATATGCTTATGTGGAAGAATGGTCAAAGTTTTAAATTTGAATTCATGATTTTTCCTAAAACATGCCAATGCCGTGTGTATGTAGAGAGCAGATCTTCTGCACCCATTTTTGCATGTGGTCTCTCTGTGCCTTTGTTAATTAAACTAAACATAATTAATGTTAACTTGACAATAATTAAAATAATAAAAAATAAACCAAATCCTCAGCCAATTAACAAAGGCACAGAGGGACCACAGGCATAAATGGGTGTAGAAGATCTGCTCTCGTGTATGTATGGCCTAATTAAGACCGCTAGGCCATAATTAGGCCTTCATTTTCAACTATCTATTAATTAGGACCGTTGGGCCTTCATTTTCAACTGTCTATTTGGTCCTGGGTGTAAACTTTTTTCCTTCGCGATCCTTCCTTCCGGGTCCTAGTGTAAGTTAAAAATAGTAATTCGCTGGAACACGCCAATACTCCATTACGTCAATTCAGGATTTTTCCTGGAACACGCCAATACTCCATTACGTCAATTCAGGATTTTTCCTGGAACATGCCACATGATTATAATTTCCTTGACTTTAGGTCAGCGTGGAAGATGGCAAGGAAACTGCTACGCATATTGTGAAGTGTAGAAAAGAGGCCTTATCATAAGTTCATAACACAAGAGATGGATCAGTCTTTGACATTTAATCTCTCAGCATCTCATCCTTTTCAGTAATCGAACGATCATGGATTCAACGACCAATGAAGGAGCCTCTTCCTCTTCGTCTTCTTCTTACACCCATTCATGGACATATGATGTCTTCCTCAGTTTTAGAGGAGAGGATACCCGCTACAATTTTGTAGGTCATCTGTACAACAATTTGGTTCAGAAGGGATTCAAAACCTTCATAGACGACGAGGCGCTTAAAAGGGGAGAGGAAATATCGTCGGCACTTCTCAAAGCAATCGAGCAGTCGAGGATTTCTGTTGTTGTCTTCTCCGAAAACTACGCTTCCTCACGGTGGTGCTTAGATGAACTCGTTCACATCTTTCACTGTAAAGAACAACTGCAGCAGATGGTTTTTCCAGTTTTTTACAAGGTGGATCCATCGGATGTGAGGAACCAAAGAAAGAGCTTCGGTAAGGCACTTGTTGACCATGAAAGCAAACTCAAAGATAACATGGACAAGGTGTTGAGATGGAGAGAAACTCTTACAAAAGCAGCAAATTTGTCTGGCTGGTCATTCCTGGCCGACGGGTATTTTTCTGACCTCTATGTACTAATAAGCTTCAATTCATAAGCATAATATGAAGTTTTTTAGTCAAAATGGTTTTTCTAAGATAGCGTAACTCTTTACTTTGTTCTTTAAATTTTAAAATCGATAAAAGTAGTTCTTGAGATTGTCCATTGTTAATCATTTTAGTTATTCCGTAAAAAAAATCTCTCTTAAATTGAGCGTATTTTTGTCAAATCAATCACTCCACTTGAACTGATGGTTTCTCCAGCTTAGCTGAGATTTCTCAGGTAATGACCAAAGTGATTAACGGTGGACACTCTCAAGAACCACTTTTAAAAATTTTAAATTTCAGTGACCAAAATAAAGAGTTATAACAATTTCAGCAACTATTTTAGTTAAAATGACTAACATAAATATATAATATTTGAGAAATGCTAAGGAAACCCTTTCAAAGTGGAACTCTCTTCATGAGCTCTCACACACCTCATAGTTTAATGTTAGTTCCTTTGCCAACATTATAAAATATTGTGACAAAAAATGAGGTGGCAAAAAGTTCATAGAAAGTATCACTTTTGAGAAATTATCCTTAGCATTTTTCATATTATTTTGATATTATTCCCTCACAATATTATAGGAAAACTTGTTTAAGTTATTCATTATTAGTATGTGAAGCAAACACATATTGGAGAATATAATCTCACATCGGTCATATGATAAAATAATATATAACAAATATATGAGAGTTTGCACTCCTAATAGAGAATTTTTGTAGTAAAATCTCATACCGAGTAGTAGGAGATTAAATTGAGACACTATTGGTAATTTTGATGGTAAATCATGTTTGGCCTATAAAATTTATCAACACATAGCTAAACGCCATTCATCTATACTTAATATATAATGCCAACAACTCATTTGGGGTCACGGACTTCACCAAAAAGAATGAAACACAAATGGACCCCCCCCTTCTCCAAACAAAAAAGTTCAAAACCAGCCCAAACGAATGCATAAAATAGTGCAGAGGCAATTTTGTCATAAAAAGAATTTTTTTTATTTTTTTTTTATGATTAGTATCTTACTATTACGTGGAATATCCAGGGGTTTCTTCTAGCATAGTATAATATTATTCATTTAGTTCAAATATTTGACTTTCTTTCTCTTAAGTAGAGAGTTGTCTGTCTGCAATTGAAATATTACATGGAACATCCATGGATTTCTTCTAGTTTAATTATAATAATGTTCCTTTTTATGCTTTTAAACTTGTAGGCATGAATACAAATTTATTCAAAAAATTGTTGAAGATATTTCGGTCCAAGTTTTAGATAGTACCTATTTGGATGTGGCAAAGTATCCAGTTGGAATAGATTTCGAGCAGCCGGAAACTCCGATAAGCTGGAAGACGTGTTTGCAGAAGATGTTTGAAATAGTT
Organism: Malus sylvestris; assembly: GCF_916048215.2. Classification (NCBI taxonomy): domain Eukaryota; kingdom Viridiplantae; phylum Streptophyta; class Magnoliopsida; order Rosales; family Rosaceae; genus Malus; species Malus sylvestris. The sequence continues at coordinate 52,559,729 of NC_062274.1, forward strand.
TGCAATTTCTTAGGCGTTTTGTATGTCATCATCTTCCTACTAATTTGGGTCATCTTCGTAGTATTTTGGGTCCGTGGCGCCGTACGCGAAGGTTTTTTTAGGAGTTTTTTTCAATAAATTATAAGAGACTTGTCGCATACTTAAATTAACATACATTATATCTTTGTTTCTTATGTTTTCATTATATTCCAGCATTCATCATATATATATCATTCTATTTTGTAGTTTATGATGCAATAATATATTTTAAGTATAAGCAGACATTTATTTACATGAAATATAATAGATTTATAAGTATAAGCAGACAAAATAGAGACTTGTCTGCTTAGGTGTTCCCCTAGCTGCCTAGGCGCTAGGTTTTAATCCACCGCCCGACTAGCGCCTATCGTCTTTTAGAACCTTGGTTATAGTAGTGGTGGGAGTTTAATAGGCGTATGCCTAGCCTATGGAGCTCGTGAAAAAAAAAGGATAATTTTTATTTTGTATTTCAATTTTTTAATAAAATCTAAGGGACTTTTGAATACTTTGATAAACATTTATTATATGGTTGCTCACTATGTTTTCAGTATCTTATAATACTTTATAATTTATGTTATTTTAATTTGCAATGTATGTATCTCAATATAATTATGTATTTTGAAATAGACCCCGTTATGCACTATTGACTTGGTAATTTGAATCAAATCCACACCATCTCAATAAAATTCCAATCTATCCCAATACATTTGGGTCAAAAAGTTGGAGTTGCAAAGCACATCAAAGACATAGTTTGGCCTAGTGGGTCTCAATTTTTTTTGGCCCAGCCCTTTATCAAAAATGAATTTTGTGTTAAAACGGATTATGTTTTGACATATAGTCATTTAGCCGGCTCGGTTGGAAATAGCTCTAGCTTTGTTATTTTAGGCTCACATCCAATTTTCGCAATGACCCTCTACCGTTTACAAAAGTTCACCAAATTTACATTGGCAACAAAAACACACCAAAACCAACACCCGCCAAAATTACCGTAAACTCCCTCCATGACAACTCTAACTGGCACAATTTCAACGAAAGTAATATATCTCCCAACCCAAATGATATAATAAAGTAATTCGGGATATAAATTATAGAAAAAGTAATATGAGACATAATATAGAAGGTAAAATTAGAAATTTTGTGGAAGTAGAGGATCATAAATAAAATCT